>NW_026642001.1:0-1207 GCF_028554395.1 Pezoporus wallicus
AAATAGCAGAAAGGTTTTGTTCTGAGAGCTCTTGGGGCTGCAATTAATTGTAAGACTACATAGAATAAAGTAGATGTCAAATGAGTTTGAGTATTACAGACTGGTCATTACACACTAACAGTCTGCATCTATTCTGTTAATCAGTTCTACTGACAGACATCTACTAAATTGGTTAAGATGAAAGCACAGAGCAGGGCTACAAGAGGAAAGGCCCTACTGAGGGTATATTAAAGAAGCAATTAAGAGATTGATTTGCTTTCCAGCTGCTGAAAAGAGTGGAGTATAATGACAAATAGGAAAACCCTGTATGGGTGTAACTGTTCAACAACACACGAGGAGGCAGTTATCAGTTACACATTCTACATCTAGGAAAACTGTTTTTACATACAAAAATTGAAACACTCTCTTTTAAGTGTTCTTCAATCACCCAGAGATTAATGACTAAAACATATCTTACATATGCCTTAAATCTTATTAAAGATCTGACAATTTTCAACAAGCATACAGCTTTGTCCAGTGTGCATACCATTATGCTTGCAACACTCCGGTTTCTGGACATAATTTAAACAACTAGTTTTGTCCATAAACTCACAGCTTGGGTGCTAACCTTTCATTTCAGAGACAGTCACTATTCCCCCCAACACACCTTTGTTTGTACAATATTCAACATTAGAATTTTCTTACTGTATTTAGTATGAGAGCTGAAATTTGTTGATCTTCAACACAGAACAGCTCATCTCCATAAAGAGGCTTGGATGGTAAAAAGATTACCAGTGATATTACTTCGTGTTTTCTTACAGCATCAAGGAGAAAAGGTTTATTATCAGATTTTGTAAGTTTAAGACAGCAGTTACTGTTGTCATTATGAAAGAATACTCTGCTCAGAGAAATTGTTATGAGTCAGAAGCATCTGCTATGTTAATTATAGCTCATAAACACATATATACAAGTGAATTAAATATGCAAATACTTAACACAAACACAAGTACACAAATATTAGGGAGGAAAAGACTTAACACAACAGCTAACCTGAAATTTAGCTACACAACTGGAACTGCAAAAGCTGTACAGTTTTCCATCAGGCATTGTGGCTTGATATTGAGGTAAAGAGTTTCGTTTACAAAAGTGGCAAATAATTCCCATACCTAAAAGAAAAACGTAGTTTACAAACAAAATTAAAACAAAATAGTAGCCAAAAAAAAAATTA
>NW_026642002.1:0-838 GCF_028554395.1 Pezoporus wallicus
CTGAGAGTTAGCCGGAAGGGCTGGGGACGCTGCGGGGTTGGAGGAGGTATCGGTCAGAGCTTGGTCGGGCTTGGGGGGGGCGAGTGATCGGTAGGCTGGTGCTGAGGTGTTGTATTCTCTTCCCTTGTTATTTCCTTTATCATTATTATCACTGGTGGTAGCAGTAGTGATTTGTGTTATACCTTAGTTACTAAACTGTTCTTATCTCAACCCATGGGAGTTGCATTCTTTTGATTCTCCTCTCCATCCCTCCGAGAGCAGGGGGAGGGCAAGAAAGGGGCGGGGGGGGGGGAAGTGAGCGAACGAATTACCTGACTGGGTTTAAACCACGACAGTTCTTTTTGGCGCCCAACGTGGGGCACGAAGGGTTGAGATAACGACAGATTTGACTGGATTAATAGTCATTCATCACAATGCTGATTTATTGGGTATCAGAGTTGTTCTTCTTGATCTCACAGCTTCAGACCGTTGTAACTTACGTAGAGCCGGTATTTGCTGTGATAGTGTTTATCAAGTGTGGGGCCTGGGCTAAGGTTCTTGTCTCACTGTGCTTTATGGCAATGGCTTGTAATACGGGTGGGCTCCAGCAGCAGGGCGGGACGGACGTGGCCGTGGACTTGTACCTGGCCGTCCGGCTGCTCTTCACCGTCCTGGCCCTCACCCTACTCTCCATCTTCGTGAGGCTGCGGGGAGCTGAGGGGGAGCGGCCCCGGGGACCAAGCGGCGGCGGGAGCGGGGTCGGAGGCCGCGAGGGGACGGCTGCCGTGGAGGAGATGGGGCGGTCAAGGAGCAGAAGGAAGCGGCTGCCGAGCAGCGGGAGAGACGACGGAGGAGCCGA
>NW_026642003.1:0-85047 GCF_028554395.1 Pezoporus wallicus
TTCCTGTGGTGCATATGAAGAATTTGTTGGGGAAGACAGTCTAGGTTATTCCTGCTTCAGGTAAAGGCAAACCCACTCGTGGGATTGCTTTTGCTCAGGGACCTGGATATACTTGGTGGGTAATGCAGGAAGATGGGGAAGTCCGATGTATACCTCAAGGGGATTTGAGTTTAGGGGAAAACATCCAATGAACTTAACTGTATGCTGTTGCCGGCTGTGTAATACTTTTATAGCCCATCAACTAGATGTCTCCAGGTCACCAGTGACTGGCCCTGACTTCCCTCCAACCATCATCCCAACAGAGAATGAACTTTGATAGAACTGGATGAGTTCCGCAGTAAAGGAACAACCAGCAGCAGCAGGCAGCGATCTGATACTGCACACAGCCTTTCCTGCCCTGAAAGATTGTTAGCAGAGATGGAACCTGACATCATGGACCAAATGGACTCGGCAGCATTATAGGGATTGGTCCATGCACTAAGAAAATGATCTCTTTCTCTTGGTCTGTGTATATATGGACGTATATATATGTCAGAGCGATGGTATACTGAAAATGTGGGATCTGAGCATGACGTGAATGGTATGGAGTAAGGGGTGGATACTGTCCTGGGTTCAGCAGTAGAAGTCAGTTTTTGTCCTTCTTAGTAACTGGTGCAGCACTTTGTTTTTTTTATTTTCAGCCTGGGAACAGTGCTGGTGATACCAATGTTTTCAGTTGTTGCTAAGTGACGTTTACCCTGACCAAGGACTTTGTGAGGCTCATGCTCTGCCAGGGAGAAGGGGAAACCGTGAGAAAGCAGAGACGGGGCGCCTGACCCAGGCTGGCCAAAGAGGTATTCCATACCACAGCACGTCATGCCCGGGGTGGGGGATAACTGGGAGTTACCCGGAAGGACACGGGCTTCCAGGTGGGACTTGTTTCTTGGCCAGTGGCATTGTATTCTATTCCCTTGTTATTTTCTCTTATCACTGCTGTCGTTGGTAGTAGCAGCGGTGATTTGTGTTGTACACTGGTTGCTGGACTGTTCTTGTCTCAACCCACAGGAGTTGCACTCTTTCAATCCTCCTCCCCATTCCTCTGGGAGCGGGGAAGGAGAGAGCATGGGGGGGAGGCTCGATTGCTCTCAGCCCGGCATCACTCACTGGGAGTGAGTGAACAATCTGGCTAGGGTTTAAACCACAACAATTTGATATAAATCTAACTTGCTTAACACAAACTTTAATAAATGGTGCATTGACCCCCATTTCTGACTTTCTGCATGTTCTGAATACAGTCTACTACTTTTTTCTCCTCCTCATATTTTATCTTTAGCTGTACTGAATTCAGCTGAATGCCACAGTTTAAGACATAAAGCATCACTGTCTTAATAGGTTGAATTCAGTCAATCTGATGCCCTTGAAATGCAATTCCACAAGAGAAAGAACTGCTTAATTTAGGATGGAACATTTTTCTCCTATCAGATTACTCCAACATGAAATATTTGGCAAACTCTATAACAAATAATACATATATACAAGAAAAATGTATTTTCAGTTCACTAGTGGAAAAAGTGATGGCTTATTTAGGGGTTATTAGGGAGTATATATGTTCACATATTAATTCTCAGAAGACAGCAGATTTTTCAGTTGTACATTCCACGATGTAATGCGTTCTGATTTTATCTTCAGAGATATCTAGGCTTGTGATAGTTTTTGTCATTCAGCAGTGAGAACATTCATTTTAGCATGACCACATTCATACAAGAAATAAGATGGAACCTTGATGCAAGCCACATTCTGTAACACATCCTGCTGCTACTGTCCACCTATGATCTCTGCAACTAAGCTTAGCACCTTGTTAATAGAGTTCTCTACATGTAGTGGTCCAGTTACATTCTTTTTTACATAAGTCTTGTTTTAATATTCTCCTTTCTTACACACCAATCACTTAGGAACATGAAGATGTAAGGGAAAATTGGAAGATTTATATGGGGTGGGAAAAAAGCATGTCTCAAAAAAAAAAAAAGAAAAATGTTCTTATCACCTGCTTTTCAATGAGAAACAGAAGGAAGTATCCCAAAATCAAAAGCACTGTGTGAAAAGTATTCTCCAAGGCAAGGGCAAACCCAGGAAAAGCCAGATAATTGGCAAGTCCACAGTCTGTTGACAGTCATTGTCCAGACTAATATGATGAAGTTATTGAAGAGTTAGACTATTTTAAGCACTGGATGCTTTTAGCATTGTGCAACGGGTATGGTATGTCAGAATCTTTACTCCAAGGCTCTTATCTAAACATATGATAAAAGATGATATAATTTCCAAAAAGAAGGCAGAAAGCTTCTGACTGCAGGGACCTTGTCTGCTGGCAGTGCTCCAGGTTCAAAATTGTCTGGCATAAATACAGTAGGACTACAGAGGAGAGCTTAGTTCTTTTATTTGCTGGAAGTGATTCCTGATGAGTTCATGATCCATTTCCAGTACTCAGAATCTGACAAACACTACAACATGTCAAGGCAGGGGAGATGGGTGTAGACTAGAAGTCAGGAAAACCACAATCCCACTGATGCATGCGACACAGTTGTTTACTAGAAGCTAACATACCAGGCACAAAGAAAGGAAACAAAAGCAGAAAAGAACAATACTATATGAACAATAGAGACAAGTGTTGTGATAAATGTACCACACTTGTTAAAACACTGATCTTTCTTGGGGAAGAATTTTGCAAGCAGTTTCTACATTAATTTACTCAACTGTACTTAATGTCTTTTTTTTTTTACGTTCTCTCTTATTCTTTGGGATTTTTTTTTATTTTAAAATAAGACTTATTAGGAGTGCAAAAAACAGGTTCTGTTTCTGCACACAGAATTGCCACAATCACAGAAACTTCCACTATCAAGTGATTGACCCTCCTGCTTTCAGCCTAATTTAATTTTTTTAAGTTTGCTCTGGGATGATGTAGCTATATCTTAATGTGAACAGCAAGACATTCCTTCAAAAATGTGCTACTTAAACTACAGGGCTGGTTCTTGTATATCACAGTATCACAGTATTCTAGAGATTGGAAGGGATCTCGAAAGATCATCTAGCCCAATCCCCCTGCCAGAGCAGGAACACCTAGATAATGTTACACAGGAATGTGTCCAGGCAGGTTTTGAATGTCTCCAGGGAAGGAGACTCCACAACCTCCCTGGGCAGCGTGTTCCAGTGTTCTGTCACCCTCACTGAGAAGAAGTTTCTTCTCAAGTTTAAGTGGAACCTCTTGTGTTCCAGTTTGTAGCCATTACCCCTTGTCCTATCATTGTTTGCCACTGAGTAGAGCCTGGCTCCATCCTTGTGACACTCCCCCTTTATATATTTATATACACTAATAAGGTCTCCCCTCAGTCTCCCCCAAACTATAGAGACCCAGCTCCCTCAGTCTTTCCTCATAAGGGAGATGCTCCACTCCCTTAATCATCTTAGTTGCCCTGTGCTGGACTCTCTCCAGCAGCTCCCTGTCCCTCTTGAACTGAGGGGCCCAGAACTGGACAGAATATTCCAGATGCGGTCTCACCAGGGCAGAGAAGAGGAGAAGGAGGACCTCTCTCGACCTACTAACCACCCCCCTTCTAATAAACCCCAGGATGACATTGGCCTTCTTGGCCACAAGGGCACAGTGTTGGCTCATGGTCATCCTGTCGTCCACTAGGACCCCCAGGTCCCTCCCCCCTACACTGCTCTCTAACAGGTCGTTTCCCAACCTGTACTGGAACCTGGGGCTGTTCCTGCCCAGATGCAGGACTCTACACTTTCCCTTGTTATATTTCATCAAGTTATTCCCTGCCCAACTCTCCAGCCTGTCCAGGTCTCGCTGGATGGCAGCACAGCCTTCTGGTGTGTCAGCCACTCCTCCCAGCTTAGTGTCATCAGCAAACTTGCTGATAGTACACTCAATTCCCTCATCTAAATCATTGATGAATATATTAAATAATACTGGTCCCAGTACTGACCTTTGAGGCACTCCACTAGTTACAGGCCTCCAACCAGACTCCGCCCCATAGACTACAACTCTCTGGCTTCTCTCCTTCAGCCAGTTCACAGTCCACCTCACTGCCTGATCATCCAGACCACACTTCCTCAATTTAGCTGTGAGGATGCTGTGGGAGATTGTGTCAAATGCTTTGCTGAAGTCAAGGTAGACCACATCCACCGCTCTGCCATCATCCATCCACCATGTTATTTCCTCATAAAAGGCTAAGAGATTGGTCAAACATGATTTCCCTTTGGTGAAGCCATGTTGACTGCCCCTCATAACCCTCTTATCCTTGATATGCCTTAAGATGGCACCAAGGATAAGGTGTTCCATCACTTTCCCAGGGATGGAGGTGAGGCTGACTGGTCTATAGTTACCCGGGTCCTCCTTGCCCTTTTTGAAGACTGGAGTGACATTTGCTTTCCTCCAGTCCTCAGGCACCTCTCCTGTTTCCCAGGACTTGGTAAAGATGATGGAGAGTGGTCTAGCAATGACTTCTGCCAGTTCCCTCAGCACCCGCAGGTGCATCCCATCTGGACCCATGGATTTATGGATGTCCAGATTGCTCAACTGGTCTCTAACCCATTCCTCATCGACTAAGGCAAATTGCTCCGTTGACCTGACTTCATCTGAGGTCTCAGGGGTACAGGGCTCTTCAGGACTGCCTGCAGCAGAGTAGACAGAGACAAAGAAGGCATTCAGTAACTCTGCCATCTCTGTATCTTCTGTCACCAGGGCACCCATCCCGTTCATCAGTGGGCCTACATTGCCTCTGGTGTTATTTTTATCTGCCATGTATTTGAAAAAGCTCTTTCTGCTGTCCTTGACCCCTCTCGCCAGATTTAATTCTAAGGAGGCCTTAGTCATCCTAGCTGCCTTCCTACATCCTCTAGCAGCAGCCTTATATTCCTCCCAAGTGGCCAGCCCCTCCTTCCATGACCTGTAAACTCTCCTCTTCCACTTCAGCATACCCAGCAATTCCCTATTTAGCCACGCAGGTCTCCTGGCCTTCTTCCTTGACTTCCTACATGTTGGGATGCGCCAATCTTGAGCTCTGAAAAAGCAATCCTTGAATGCCAACCAACTACCTTGGGCCCCTTTACCTTCAAACAGCCTTACCAATGGATTTCCCCTAGCAATTGCTTGAAAAGGCCAAAGTTTGCCCTGCTAAAGTCCAGGGTTGCAATTCTACTTGCTATTCTACTAGTCCTACCACACAAGATCCTGAATTTCACCATCTCGTGGTCGCTGCAACCAAGGCAGCCCTCAACCTTTACTGCTTCGACCAGACCCTCCTTGTTAGTGAGGATGAGATCCAGCAGCGCTCCTCTCCTGGTTGGCTCATCCACCATTTGCAGGAGGAAGTTATCATCCATACACTGGAGGAACCTCCTGGACTGTGGCTGGGTTGCTGAGTAGTCCTTCCAGCAAACATCAGGGAAGTTAAAATCCCCCACGACGACCACGGCCTGTGACTGTGAGGCCGCTCTCAGCTGCCTGTAGAAGGCCTCGTCAACTTCCTCACCCTGATCTGGTGGTCTGTAACAGACACCCACAACAGTATCGCCCCTGCCAGCCTGCCCCTTAATTCTCACCCACAGACTCTCAACTCGCTCGTCATCTGTCCCTGGACAAAACTCAGTGCATTGTAGTTGCTCCCGTACATAAAGAGCAACCCCACCACCCCTCCTGGCTGGCCTGTCTTTCCTGAAAAGGACATAGCCCTCCATGACTATATTCCAGTCATGTGAGCTGTCCCACCATGTCTCTGTAATTGCCACCAGATCATAATCTCCTGACTTAACACAGGTTTCCAACTCCTCCTGCTTATTTCCCATGCTGCGCGCATTGGTGTACAGACATTCCAGGGAGCGAGCTGAACGCACCGATTTCACTCTAGGATTATAGGAGGCCTCCCAGTCTTCATTATTCTGGAGTGCTGCCCCACTGGGGCAAGCCCAGCTACAACCCCATCCCCCTTCGAATCTAGTTTAAAGCTCTCCAAATGAGCCCTGCTAATTCGTGCCCCAGCATCCTTTTGCCTCTGTGAGATAAACCTTTCCCACTTGTCATTGTCCAGATTGGTGCCCTATAAAACCAGCTGTTATCAAAGAATCCAAAGCCCTGCCTTGTAGCACCAGTCTCGAAGCCAATCGTTTATGAACTGAATCTTCCCATTCCTTCCCACATCATCAGTGGAAGATGGAAGGAGTGAGGAGAAGATCACTTGAGCCCCAGACTCTTTCTCCATCCGCCCCTAGGCCCTGTAGTCTTTCTTCATCCCCCTCAGACTGCGGGAAGCAGCTTCCCCCCCCACCTGTCTGGAAGATCAGCAGCGGGTAGTAGTCTGTCAGGTGCACCAGGCTGGGGAGCGCCCTACTGATATCCCTGATCCGGGCTCCAGGCAGACTACACACTTCCCTATGATGAGGGTCAACTCTGCATATTGGCCCCTCTGTTCCTCTCAGAAGGGAATCGCCTACTACAATGACCCTTCTTTCCTTCTTATCAGAGGCAGTCTTGAGGTGCAAAGTCGACCGCCTTTTCCTATGTGGCCTTGTAGGCTGGCCTTGCACCACATTCTCACCGACCTCTCCTTCAAGATCCTGGGCCTTGAACCTATTACGGAGGGACACCTGGGGAAGCAGGGCAGGAAGGAGGGAGGGTTTCCCACAACGCCGAACTGGAACTTGCTTATGTAAAATTTCCACTGGGAAAATAATTTTTATCAGACAAAACGAAAGTCGTAACAGATGAACATGTTCCCCAAGACACAATCCCTGATATGGTGCTTAAGGACATGGTTCAGTGGTGGACTTGGTAGTGTTAGGTTAACAAGCTGGACTCAATGACCTTCCGGGTCTTTTCCAATCTAAATTATTCTATGATTCTACAATTCCTTCAAATGCTTGTCAGCTATTTCTCCTTCCATTCTAAGATATGCTAATGATAACTTCCTGAAATGTGGTTTGAGCCACAAGAAACTTCATTTATGCTTAATCTGACCTATGGGTTTTTGAACATAGAAGGGTTCAACCTTCTTTGCCTGGTTCTGAGACAAGTCATACAAACCTCAACTTACAACTAGAAGATCTACTGCTTCAATAAAAACAGCCACAGAATACATTTTGCTCTTGAGGTAGAATGTCACAGTTTAGCAAAAAGAGAAAAGTACTAAAAAGATACTGAACACTATAATTTACTCTTTCATAAAAATGGAAAAGGCATTTAAAAATTTGGAGGGAAAAGAAAATATTCCCAACCTTTCTCTGCACAGCAGAAGTAGGTCTTAAGACTTGCATACCCCACAACCACAGGCTTTTCATGGTTCTGAGGCACGGCCTTTTTTCCAAGAGGATGTTCCTCCTGCTAAGCCCTAGACCTCAAAGCTCACAGGTTCTCTGGTGACATTCACACTTATCTTCAGACTTCTCTAATGTTTTATACTTTTTTAATGCAAATGGCTCTTGTTGACAACCAAAGAAACCCCATGCAAACTTCGACATCCACAAGTACACTTGGAGTCGAACCAAAACAGCACTTAAAAGAAGTGATAATTCCTCTGATTCTCTCTGCTCCATCCTCCCTTCCCATATTACTGCTGCTTCTTTTCCCTCCCTAATGTTCTCTCCATTCTAACAGGAGTTTTGAAAAACAGGAAAGGATGTATAACCAAATGTTTCCAATAAATAGTCTCATTAATCTTCATGTAGCTTCAAACATACATGAAACAATCAAATATGAAATCAGATCAAGGAGTTGGAACTAGATGATCTTTAAGGTCCCTTCCAAAGCAAACCATTCTATGACTGTATGAAGCTACTTGGCCAGAATAATTAGAAGGAGAAACAACCACGAGCAAGGTTTGTTATCAAGTTTGATGCTGTACTTGATTTTCTCTGCTTGTACTTTCACAATTATTTGTTTATCCTCTCTTCCAATGTCTCTTGCACTGCTGCTACTATTCAGTTAACAGAAGCATAGAATAGTTTGGGTTGGTAGGGAACTTCAAATTCATCTAGTAAGAACTCCCTGCAATAACCATCTTCAACTAGGCCAGGTTGCCCAGAACCACATCCAGCCTGGCCTTGAAAGCGTCCAGGGATGGCACACTCACCACCTCTCTGGGCAACCAGCTCCAGTACCTTACCACTCTCACTGTTCATTTTTTTTTTCCACACATCCAGCCCAAATCTGTCCTCTTTTACTTTAAAACCATTACGCCTCAACCGATTGCAACAGACCTTGCTAAAAAAAAACCTCATCTTTCTTATAGGTCCCTTTTAAGAACCAAAAGGCCACAATAAGGTTACCCCAGAGTCTTCTCCAGGCTGGTCCCTTATACACATGAGCAGTTCACAACTCAAAGTACTACATTTCTTCTATGACCATATAGAGATTTATTTTTCCTTTAACATCTGCATCAGTGCCTTTCTATTGCAAAATTCTTACAGGTATCAATGAAATTATTTTGCCTGTGTATCTTGAAAAAGGAAAAAATCAACAGAACAAATACAGTAACTAAGATTCACCAATCATTTTTTTCCTGGTTGCTAAGCTCACTCTCAATGACTCCTGAACACACAGAATATTTTATTGTCTTCTCTAGTAGGTTATTATTTATTCCAAAAGTAAAGGATATAATTCATGAAGTTCACACTGATTTGCAAAGGAGAGAGATGTGTGGTGTTCACAGTTGTGTATTGCTTAAGTTTACACTAGTCCATGAAAAGCTTACTGTTGATAAATTCTTCCCCAGAAATAGGACTAAGTATATGTAATGGAAATTACTACACAGCATTTCAGGAAGAACTTTACTTCTGAAAAAGGAAGGCTAAACAAAATGAACAAGAGGGGAAATAAAACATAAAAAAAAAAAATTGCTTGATATCTCCTGTAACACTTCAAAGAATTTTTATTTTAGCTGGGAGTGCTTGCTAAAGTATGGGAAATTGTTATAGAGACCCCTCAATTCCACTGTTCTTTGGTCTCTTCTAAAAGGCGGAATGCTTCATGTCTCTCCTGAACAAAAAACTATTCAGGAAGGAAGGAAAATTACAACTACAGATACTCAAAAAAATACACACACACACCCCTATCTTGGTACTCTTTGCATAGAAAGTATCTGTTGAATAAGTCTACACATGCCACCAAAGACAGACAATTTTTTAAAGTTTTTCTATTATCTCAAAGTGAATTATGCAGTAATAATAATACTGCTGTGTCTTCTAAAAGTTCATTCTGAATACAATTCACATAAATTGTGTGAAAATAGAGAACAAAGCCAGGCCTCAAAGTAAGAGGCAGGCAATTTAGTTTTAAAACATTTCATTTACTGATATTGTTCTTATTCAATTAGAATAGATTCTGACCTTAGCTATGTTGGTGTAAGTTTACAACACTATTAAACTGCTGAAACTACTTCACATTTAAACCAGTATAAAGTCAGTTCAGAATATAGAAACTAAATATTGAAGTCAATAAAATAAAGGAGAGACAACCTAACATGGAGTCCATATACCACCTGGGTTATACAGATCTATTGATACTGACTGTAACAGAGATCAGACAAAACAATGCATTAATTGGACAGTATAAAACAAGTCCCCTGCAAAGTGGATTGTTTATGATCATTGATTATCTCCTCAGTACATAAGTTTACTAAAATGTAATCCTTTATTCAGAGGAGCTTCCATTAATCAGAAAATATAACATATAAACTTGAGGTATGCCCGGTTTAGATATGCTTCTCAAGCCACTGCTCTCTTAACATTTCCAATTACTCTTAAAAACTCTGCATACCTCAAAGCCATTTGGCTAACATGGGAATTATCTTATTAAGAACCACAAACTCATCCAGGACTTTTTCTTAAAATTTAATACTCATTCTCCATTACAGAGAGAACTAACAAGAAGCTGATCATATACAGATGACAAAATTTGCACTGATTACAGTTCAGATGTGGCTCATAAAGTGGACAAGCCACACAGAAACGCAGCTTGTGTGTCTCATTGTGTGTGTATCCTGGAACATGCATAACGGGCTCAGGGGAGCCCAGCAAATCACCCGAGGCAAACCACTGTCAATCATCTGATGCACTGTATGCCTGGAGAAGCAAGCTGTCTCTCACTGCAACAAGATCAGCGCAATTTTGTATCTGCAAGGAAATAGTACTTCAACTATCCCTGTGTTCTGAACTAAGCAGGAGCTTGCAGCCACTGCACTGTGCTGTCTCATTTCTCCAAGAAAGGTGGTATCTCTCCATCTACATAAACTGCCTAGAAACCCCGTGCGGTACCCCAGAATGCAGAACCACACTGACTGCCCAGGAATTTTCAGGTAAACTTGGACTGCCATGACTATTATCAAAAGAAAACAAACCCAGGCTACTCCAAGAAAAGATAGTGCAATTCTTTGTGGTTCTATAAAACATTAGGTCATGCTGAAACAATTTAAATGTGTTGATCTGCAAAGTCCACAGCAAAAGATGCCTGTTTGATATTGGCATTTGGAGGTATGAAAGTATACTTTTGATAACTCTAAGGTCAAAGAATGGAATTTCTGTGAAATAATGGCTGAATTCCACCAAAATTATAACTTCCATGCTGTTAGATTTTTACAGCTAATGGGCCGGTGTACTAAGAACTTTAGCTTTAGCTGGTTTCAATCCAATTAAAAAAAAAAAATCTTCTGTTTAAACTAATTAACACTTTGGATCACTAGACATAATGTTAATGCAGCCACACATTGATTTTTCCTGTATTTGTTCATCAGAAGTGCTGGTGACCACTTGTAATTCTAAAATTATCCTATGAATTTCAAGGCTTTTGCCATTTTGCAGTGGACCAGAAATGAAGCAGTGGACCAGAAACTGAAAAACCTTTGCCAAGAGAAAGGCACATTACCCAGAATTATAAATATCAAACTCACTAGATCACGCTGGCATAAGCCTCACAAATTAAATAGAACAGGGACTTTAATCTGAATTTGGAGCAAATACTATTTCTGGATAGAAGTCTGTCCGTCTCATGCTCTTAAAAACAAGAAAAAAAACAAAAATATTTTTGGGGTGTATATATATATATATATATGTATATATATGTATAGGGTATATACATATACACCCAAATGTAACTTTTTAATAAAAAAGTCCAACCAATTCCAGCAGCTACCTGTACCAGAAATGTCACAGCTAATGACTGCCATTTCAGAGAGTCTGGGCTTTGCAGCATGGCATTATTCCTTCATGCATTTTAATACAGATTCATTATTTCATCTTTACTCTCTCCTAAATCATACAATCTACTTTAGAGCACTCTATCTGTTCCACCCACAGTTATTCCTCCATATCAGATACTCTTGATTTCTGTCTTCCTTGCAAGTGTGAACAACTCAAATTACTAGGCCAGAAAAGTTATCACTGAAACAACAGCAAGTAGTCACTTTGTCAAACCACTCTCTTATCCTAGATTCCCAATATGCACCTAAACCTAGTTAATGTCATTGCATCTTCAGTAGCTTAGAGAATACCTTTTTCTTTTAAAATCCTAATTATTAAGATTGAAAGCCTGATCTTACAGTCCCTGATCAAGAAAATCCAATACCATCTTAAAGTTAGAAATAGGTTTGCCTTGGGAAAGGCTGAAGGAATAAGACTACAGGCTTAATCAAATTAATTCTAAATCACTTTGCTTCTCTTTCAAGCACTGGATGTTTCTGCTTTGAATCTCTGCATCATCCTATGTAAGTGCAGATTCTGGCTTGTGTGGGAGTGGTTCTTCTGACCATTTTTCCATGATTAAAATTCTACTCTGCTATACAATATCCTGCTTTATTCATCACTTTGTCTAATCCACTATATGCTTACTGATGTTGCAGGCAATTTTAACAGCCACATTCTGAACCACTGGCGGGTACAAATTAAGATGCAATAAAAAGATTCAGCAAGGACACACCTGCTTGTACAGCAGATTGTATCTGAAATAAATTATCTGCTTTCCCACATCTTTGATTAGGGCTAAATAATTAAAACATATACTGCCATGGATTATACCTGAAAACCGATTAAAAGCTACTACTATTTCAAAAGATGGTATACTACCTGCAAAATTACATTTTTTATTACTAGTATGTAACCACCAGTGAAGTGCTGCTGACAAACAGGAGCAGCAGAGTGAAATTAAAGGTGCCCACTTTAACCTATCACCTGGAACTGGTTCATCACTGAAAATCTGGCTCTCCCTTTTCATCATACTTACTTCCTTCCACCTTACTCCTTACTTACTCATTTGTGTCTAGAGCAGTAGAGATCTGAGATGTCTTAAAACTGCACTCTGCAAGGTCCTGGCTAGGGAACAGCCAATCCTTTTGGTCAACATTTGCAAATAAATGGGAGGCAGCAAGGAGAAACTAGTGTTGCCACTAACCGTAGCATTGAGGGATTGTGGGACAGAAATCATTAGGATAACATGGGTTATTAGCAGCTGATTAAATCAGGTCAGGGTAATCAATCACTGTTTTTCAAAGGTGGCCAGTGGGAGCTCAGCATGCAGCACAGATTCATCTAGCATCAACATGAAACAGAGTTATAATACTTAACTCTGCTTTATCAGTGATGTGAAATGTTAAAATACACTTGACAAATACTTTGCACTCTTCTTCTTTCTTTAATAAACTCTCCTGAGAAAACTAGAGCTATTAACCCCAAATGATTTCTTCCTTTCAAGTCTTACCTCATTCCTGCTCTATAAAAAACAGTTTTATTAGCTCCTTGAGAGGACATTGCCACCTAACAGAATACTGTAACTGCCATACTAAGTTATTGATGCATCAGTAAGTACCATTCTCTTTAGACTGACCCCACTTACACTGCAGAAAGGGGAAAGAAAAAAAATAAAACAAAACCAAAACAAACAAAAGAAAAAACAAACAACTGTTTCTAGCCTACTGAAAGACTAGTGTTCTAACCAACTACTACTGAAATAAGATACCTACACATCACAACTCACATAGGACACATACACAATACCATATCAAATGTTCAGGTACAAAATCAGTGGGTTTGCAAGTCCCCCATGTCATGCACTCAGAAATCTTTATCAGCTTTTTAAGTCATGCCCTTTTAGTGTTACTTACTTAGTACTGTAATTTAATTCCTAGCTGAAGACCTTATTTCCTTGCTGCTATTATACTCAATTTTGTATTGTTTGTTTGGTTTTGTATTACCAAGGTGTTCCATGGTTAAACTTGGGTGCCAAGGATGATGCATCATCTGTCCTTCTGTCCTTTGCTCCCCAGATATTTTATATACATTTATCAGAGACAAGACTAGACTGGAATCTTTTCCTCAAACCAAGGACATTTTGGGTGCAGGTAAATGGTAACTCAGTTTCATATAAACAGCAACAAACTGAGCTTTGAAAAGACCAGAGGTGGGGAGTCTTTTTAGCCTTCTGCTCAAGTCCCAAGCTCCCTACAAGTCACCTGTTTTCTCAAGAAAGTGAGAAGCAGGTTTAAATAAACCCCTCATAGCTATTTCAACCTCTTCACAGCACCACTGTTTTTATTCCTGTTTCTGAACTTCCTTTTTTTTTTATATTTCCTTTCTAGTATCAAAATTTAAGGGCTTTTTGGCACAGGCATGTCAGATGATAGTTCAGCTCTTCGTATCTTGGAGTTTGACTGTTTACATACTATACTAAGTACTTATATCCTCCTCAGACTATATGAAAGAGGGAAAGAGATTATTTCTCATAATTGTCATTGTGGATTCAAGATAAACCAGAATTCTGTCCATTACCCCCAAATTCCAAAACATTTACAATAGCTCACATAAGAATATTTCAAAGACATGCAAAACAGTTATGCTTTTACCTTCATGACTGGACTTCCAGCAAGATTTGAGTGACTACTTTTACATTTGGAAGAGAAAAATATACCTCCCTGGTTTTTTTAAGTTTCTTTCGTTTATCACAGCTGTGGAAAAAGTAATCAAGTGCAAATGGCTCCTCTTTGAATTCTGGATACACCTTTATTGATCCAAAACAGGAGTCCTACCCACTCTTCAGTTTGTCAGTTTGTTCATAGTTTCAAAAGTTTCAATACCTTTTTAAAATCAGAGTACCGCTCTGCAGTGATGCTTTCAATTACTTACTAAAAATCTACTTCTTGTTGTTCCCTCATCATATTGATCATATTGACTAACATCAGCCTGGATTCTGAAGCCATGAGCATCAGGTACCTTTGGCATTAACCACAGAACAGCTATCAGGCACTTAGATGCAAATGTTACCAACTATGCAACTACAATTCTTGGCTTCCACCTAAGGTTTCTTGTCTATTTTACATAATTCTGATGCTCAGATTTTTACAATTAAAATCTGTATCTATGAGAAGACCAGAAAAACCTCCCTCCTACTCTTTGTGCAGCTGCAGTGAGCACACCAGGTCCCCATATCATGAGCCATACACACAAACAAAACCATACACAGAAGCTGACAGAGTTGTTTTTTTTAAATAAATTCTCTACCATGTCCCATTTTATCTTCCTTATTATTTGGCTACATACATGGAGATACAAACTGCTTGCAGCTTAAAATCATGCACGACTAGCATTAGAGAAAAATCCAACTAAAGATCTTAGCTATAAAACTATGGTGCACGCAGTGGCAAAGTTGATGGGGGATGCAAAAGTCTTCCACCCCACTACACAGAATGCATACTAAAAAATTGTAACCAGGGGCATATCAGCACTTTTAGCAGAGCAGGGGAAAGAAAAACCTCTTCATCCCCATGACACACAGAAGCAATGGCTACATTATAGAGTTATAATCATAGAACTACCAAGACATATCAGGTGGCTGGAAACAGGTTTGTCACAACTTTTTACTCTCTTAGCTACTGAGACTGATTCATTGTTTGCTTTTAATGAATGCATAAATCAATTATTTTAATTACACAACAACATAATAGATGTTTTTACATCAAGGGGGAATAATAAGCTAAAATACTGGAAATACAACCTATATTCTCATTTTATAATTTATATAGCATGGCTAAATATTAAAGACAGAAAGAAAGAAGGCATCTTCAGAAAAGTCTATGCAAATCAGATGCCTACATGTCCATACTCTGAAGTGCTATACTTGTTTAAAATTCCTGAACAAGAAACCAACACATCCAACCCTCCAGAAGAGTAGAGAGTGTCAGAGTGGTAAATACAAAAGTAAACAAACTCACTCATTTATTAATCTGAGATGGCAATTGGAAAGACATAATTTTAGCATTATTCTCAAATACACAACCAAAATACACTGTCATTCTTAAGTCTAGAGGAAAAAAAAATATTCTAATTCAAATTCATTGGATAGTGTAAGCCTCAAAAAGCTTTTATGCCCTTTGATTTGCATCTCGGTTGCTGCACATCTTTTAGAAAGGCATGGATTATGGATACAAAGGCTACAAGCAATGATCAATGTACTGTAGTTCTTAACTAAGCCATCTCAGTAGTTTATTCTCAAAAACATTCATGTGCTTTCTGGTTTTAACTTTTCAGACTTCCACCCATTGGATCTTGTCGCATTTCTAGGTACTAGAAAAGAGATTTAGTTAAAGTGCCTGTATTTGTGGTATTTCCATGCCATAACCTTCTCCAGACAAGCTACTAATGACTGCATTCCTCAAGTTTTCCATCATAATGCTTGTTTTCTTGACAACAAATAATTCACCTCTACTCTGAACTCCCTCCAAATTTCAGCATACTTTTAAAACTGCTTATCACACACAAAAAAAAAAAAAAAAGGAAAAAAAAAAAAGGTGACAGTTGGTAGGCAACAGTGTCTTTTGAAAACTTGTCTCCAGTTTCTGGAGTAGAACACTTTCATGAACAAATCTCATGCTGTACTGGTTTTGGCTGGGATGAGGTTAGTTTTCTTCATAATGGATATTATGGAGCTATGCTTTAGATTTGTGCTGGAAACAGTGCTGATAATTCAGGGATATTTTTATTACTGCTCAGCAGTGCTTACACAGGCCAAGGCCTTTTCTGTTTCTTGCCCCACCCCATCAGGAAGAAGGCTGGAGGTGCACTACAGGTGACCCTAGCCGACCAAAGGGATGTCCCATACCATGTAACTTCATGCTTAGCATATAAAGCTGGGGGCAAATCAAGGAAGGGAATACCATTCGGAGTTATGATGTTCCGTCTTCCCAAGTAACAATTATGCCTGATGGAGCCGTGGTTTGCTGGAGATGGCTGAACACCTGCCTTCTGATGGGCAGTAGTGAATGAATTCCTTGTTTTGCTTCGTTTGCATGCATGGCTTTTGCTTTACTTATTAAACTGTCTTTATCTCAACCCAGGAGTTTTTCACTTTTACTCTTCCAAAGCTCTCCCCCATTCCACCAGAGGGGAGTGACCGAGCAGCTGTATGGCATGTAGCTGCCAGCTGGGGTTAAACCACAACACAGGCTCAACACAATGCCATTTAAAAAGCAAAGTGAACAATCAAAGGTACAGAATAAAATTGCACTTATTGCATTTTAACAAAGAGAAATACAATTGGACCATAGAAACAAGTCTTAATTCCAAAATTAAGACTTTGAAAATGTAAATTTGACCTGTGTGATCATGAAGACAACTGCAATACTGATAATATGGACTGCTCTGAAGTAAAACAGGTTAAGGGCTCTGTTTCATCTCCTGGAAGCATCATTTCCTATAAACAAAGTCAATTACTGTGTGCCCCAAAAGTATCTTTGATAGAGCCCTCAACTCCTTCAGTTTCTAAAGCAACTTCTCAAATCATTTCTAAATACAACAATTATCCGTAAGCAATCCTAAAAATATTTTAAAATGGAATAACCGAAGTGCTTTCACATAGATTCAGTCCTTTAACACACAATTACCTTGAGGGCAAACAATCAAAATCAAATTAGTAAACCTTAAATTAACATACCTTTACACTAGGATACTGCTTTTGTGGTGTTCACATACTAAAATTCTGTTGTCAACTGTTAAGATTACCACACTGCTGGAGAATTCTAGGCAAAACCTAAGTATCTTCACATTACAGCCAGTACTGCTACAGGCATCCTAAAAGCACTCTTAACACTAAGTTAAAACTAAGAACAGCAGTTTCACTTTGACATGTGCTAAATACCACTGAATATAGTTATAATTCCATTTTTATTGTAGCCATGCCCAGCACTCCTGAAATGACTTCACAGTAAGATAATTACAATGAATGGCCTTAAACTAGTACTGTTCCAGCTGAACATATATATATGGAGATATATATGGACAACTTCCCTTCAATAGAAATAGCGTCCTATATAATAAAAATGGAAGTGTACACCTGCTACAGAATCCCAAGAAGAGTGTTGGGATAGACAGGGATCTATCACTGAGTTTCCTCTTATCCCAAGGTGTTTTACCATTTTTTCCTATGTCATTTCACCTCTAAATATTCATTTTGCAGTGTTCATATTTAGGTTCATACAAAATAATGTTCAATGTAAAGCTTACTTAACATTTATCAACGTTTGCAAGGGATCGGCCTACATTCCACTATTGAATATAAATGTTTTATTTGTATTTTATCATCACCTGGCCCAAGTTAAACATACTTTCAACTAAGTTGGCTAATAAACCATCTCTCTCAGAAAAGTATGGGAAGTCTGTCAAGATGGAAATGTGTGTTCCACTAACCAATAGCAAGAAGGAAAGCTCTGACATGCAGCAATATATTTGGGAGCAGATTTGAATATAGTGGGAGTTCACAGACAGCAACAGTAACTAGATCGGGCATACAGATGCAATTCAATACTTCGTATTTTATTTGGGACACAGAACAGTGAAGAGCATCATTCAGGCTTCTTGACCATAACAACAGATGTCATCCACACAGTTCATAGAATCATAGAATAGTTAAGGTTGGAAAGGACCTTAAGATTATCTAGTTCCAACCCCCTGCCATGGGCAGAGACACCTTGCACTGAACCACGCTGTCCAAGACTCCATCCAACCTGGCCCTGAACACTGCCAGGGATGGAGCATTCACAACTTCCTTGGGCAACCCACTCCAGTGCCTCACCACCCTCACAGTAAAGAACTTCTTCCTTGTATCTAACCTGAACTCCCCGTTAAGTTTGAACCCATTACCCCTTGTGCTATCACTACAGTCCCTAATGAAGAGTCCCTCCTCAGCATCCTTATAGCCCTCCTTCTTCACAACATTTGGAAGTCTCCAACTCCAAAAACTTCCCATCTTCCTCCTTTGTACCAAAGAATTTAGCCACCCTGACAAGTTCCATGCCAGCTTATACATGCACTCAGATTATTTGCAAAATTAGAATCTGAAAGCTCTTTGGGGTTTGACCAAAATATGCTAACAGCTTTGGGGATTTTGTATAAAGAAAGCCAAACCTAAATTCTTGACCTTGCTGCACATTCTAAAGAGACATTTCTGGTGGCAATCTCCTGGCTATCTAAAAACTCAAGACCCTTCTGCCCCATTCTGAAAACTGCCAGTTAAAAATTACTTAATGTGAACCATCATCCCAAACATGCTTGTCCCTTGTATACTTCTACCACTTACAGAAGTTTGGTCCATATTTATAAATCAGACTCATGTGGGCCATTTTAAACTTCCTTTAAAAAGCCCAGTTTTAATTTCCCATCTGCCCTGTAAACTTCATCACTGAATAATCACATTGCTATATTGCACTTTATATCTCTTGTCTAAAAAATAAGGACAGAAGCAGATACCCGTATTTCATTCAAAAGCAGTATTTATTACTGTGACTACACAAAACACTTTACCATGAATGGATTCACATTCACATTGTATACAATTGTCTGTCTCCAAATACATGGGTACGACTCAACATTTTGCCAGTGGGGCTATGAATACACCCTCAGTCTATTAAGAGATCATATAAGTCGTTATCAATTAAATGCGCACACTCCACAAACTCATATACAAATGTCACAGCCTCAAGACAGCTTCAATCTCAAACCAGGTCTGTGATTTTTACACAGTAAACCAAATCTTAACCTTTTCACAGAAAAGTCACTTTCTTTTCAAAGGACAACACAATTTAAAGCATATTTTATAATAAATAGATATGGCAGCTTTTCAAATCCACCACTGCAGATTCTCCAGCAAGCTCTATTGAGATGAAAGTCTCAGTATCAAAACCAGCTAAAATACTACTGAAGAAAAGCAGGAAGTGATATTACACTTAACACACCTTTAGTGCCTCCAAATGCAAAAGCTTCTGCCAACACAGTTAAACAGCAGAAACAGCATGAGGAGCTATATGCATGCCTGACATTAAATAAAGATGTTCAGATTCTCCAAATGGCTTGAAAGTGCAAAGTATTGAAATGGGAAGAGTAGACAAGACATGACAACAGGAAAAAAGATGCCCTGCTCAAGGTGAAATGAAGTATGTTATTGAAGCATACTCAGAGTATGCTAGAAAACCAGATATATATCCCTTTAAATAACATGGAATTTTGCAGAGTCCTGAGTGGGAATTCAGATTACAGAAAACTAGCCCAAATAAAGTGCAATGATGGCCTAAGAAGTAATTATAGAATTTACACTTCCCTGGTTTAGAAACATTCTCCAAGCCCTTTCAGATGTGACATTATTATGTTTGACACAATTATGCGACCAGATAACATAAACACACATTAGTTGCCTGATAAAACATTGTCTTTTGGTTGCTGGCAACCCCATGTCAAAGGGCACAAAGAACTATGCTTAGAGCTGCCAGAGTTAACATCTCCCACCACAATGAAACTCACCCAAGCCAATTGTTTCCTGACCAGCCTATCTCAAAATATTCATGTGTTCAGATACCATCTGTCCCTGAGCCCTTTCCTAGGTTTTAACTATCTAATCAATTACCTGATAAAAACAACTGTGAGCTGCTTCCAAGCAAAAGACATGTTTGACAACACTGACACCAAGTGACAGAATTCAGAAAAATAAAAACCAAAAAAACTCCCACATAGAAATGTTCAGAGTATTTCATCAATTCTGTGAAAGAGGCAAGGTGTCTTTTTACCAAGAACACAAAGTGAAGACCTATTATGAAAGATGACTTTTTCACAGAAGCCACACATAAGTCACAGAAAATATGTCCAACATTAAAAATCTGTTAATTCTATTTCATCTTGACCTTGCAAGCACAAGCCAAAGACCACATACACTTGAGTTTATGTAATCTAGCCTCAAATTCATTTCTAAAGAAGAAAAAAATCAGTGGTTTGCATACATGGTTAATATCTGATTCTATTAACTTGTATGGACTTAGTTCATTTTTCAAGTAAAAAAAAATCCGAAGAGTACTCTTATGCCCTTTAATTGAAAAAAAAAACAAAAACAAACCCAAAAACCAACCAAACAAAAAAAATCCCACCAAAACATGTTAATTCAAAGCTTAATAGTCTGCCAAGTCTCAGTTGCTTTACCTCTCTGCTGACAAATAAAAAAAATGCAGTTCAACATTATATGCATTAAGTAGAACTGTCACCCCTCCTACTAGCTTACCTGCTGACATTACAAGAACCATAAACCCTACTGACAGAACAGTCACTCTAAAAACACATCGGTTTTCCCACCCACCATGTTTATGCACAGTATTTTATGTCTTTCTACCAAGCTTCCATGTTCTTACCTGCTGACGCTTGTGTGCCAAATAATCAAGATTTTCCAGGTCTTTTTGAAACTTCTGGTAGATTTTCTGTAGATCAGATCTACTGGATACATTTCTTAAAGATTCAAATGTTCTTTGAAACTGTGATGGTAAAAAATAAAATAAAATAAGTAATTCACACAGTTGCTGTATTTTCTGCTCCATTAGGACTTCATTCTACTAAATACTCATGTTACGGAGCTGTGTCACCTCTTGGGTATACTACCTTCCGGACATTCTCACAATTCTGTTTTGAAATCAATCCCAAAATTTAAAGCATACTACAAATGCCCTGTTTAATTAAATTAAATCCTCTAATTTGATAGCTTAGACTTGCATAAGACAAAATACTAGCAATCAACACAATCTCTAAAGGTTAGTTCTTTTTCTCTGCCATGTTACAGAAAAAAAAACCAAAAAACTAATAAAAGCACATGCAACTTTATAAAGGCCATGAACTCCTCATTCTATCATGCACAACAGTAGATCTTACATATAACAGGGTACTCCTTGTCAAGTTAATTTGCTTTAGAGTAATTTGCCAGATACTGACCTTGGGCAATGTGCTCACATTCTGTATGAAAGCTGTGACCTTAATTATATTCCATTACAGATCTTACTTCCAAATTTAAAATTTCTTTTATGCATACACTATTATTAAAAATAGTACTGGTATTTTTCAAAGAGATGAACACTACTAACCCAGCTTTAGAGATCTGTAACAGAAAGGCTAAGATTTGTGCGAAAGGAGAATGGGAGTTACAGGTCCTTTGCCACCTTCAGGAAATCATGAACCTTCTCCTCTGACTTTCTCTGTTTTCCCATCTATAAATATTCTTCTTCACCTCATAAGCATGTTGACAGCTGCAAAGCTGTAAGTAGTTCAGAATTGCTATCACAGTGATTACCACCAGAAGCAAGTCTATAAATGCTTATTTACAGTGATAGAATCTTGAAGAACTACATGTCTTCTGAATCCATCCAAAATACTGCCTTAGCTTACTACAGTTACAGGCCCTGTAGATGACGTACCTATTGTAAAAGCTTGCATATGGTACTGATGTCTAGGCAATGAGGCAAAGGACCAAAAGAAATGGACCGCTTTCCAGTCAGTTCTGAAAACCAAGTACTTCACTAGTAACTACAGTTCACATTTCTTTAATCCCACTGAACTGAGAAAATGAACCATAGAAGATTTAAAAAAAAAAAAAAGAAAAAAGAAACAAAAAATACTTCACTCATCTTCAGTTCTTTTACAAAGCTGACAAAATATTTTGACCACTGCTCCACAGTGTGATGTGCTCTGCGGGCATTTGACTGGATTGAGATCAAGCCCAAGCTGTACACAGTGTTGAACAGTCACTACGTAATTCCTCTTCAATGATAACAGAGAGATACATCCTGGATCTTCAGGCAAGTTAGCACTTCTTGTTCGCCATGTTGCAGCCTTTATTTCAGTCTCACTGCTCTCATAACCAAGAAGGAAGTTAAGGCAGTGTTTATATCTTCTTGTAATTTACCTTACTACACCTCATTCAGCACCACAAGAGGTTAGCCAGAGACTCTCTAGTTGCATTTAAAATGTGTGCTATCAGAAATTAAAAGAAAACTTTCTCACCCCATTCACTTCATGGAATTTTGTAACAACATGGGTGACAACATAAATGATAAAACAAAAATGCAAGACTGTTCTTTTCTGTTTGACTTCATTATCTTTCATTTT
Organism: Pezoporus wallicus; assembly: GCF_028554395.1. Taxonomy (NCBI): domain Eukaryota; kingdom Metazoa; phylum Chordata; class Aves; order Psittaciformes; family Psittacidae; genus Pezoporus; species Pezoporus wallicus. The sequence goes on from NW_026642003.1 coordinate 22,423, forward strand.
TCATAGAACCTGTTGTTTTCATGTTTTCTCTGCTCCAGAGGTGCTCTTAAAGCCCTGATTCAGAATGTTTGTTTTCACTGGTTCCCACTCCAGAATAGCCCTCCTAGGCGGAAGCAAATTATTTACAACATCTGCAAACATGACCCAAGTACAGTTTAAGCTGACCAAAAGCTATCCATAGTGCTCTCTATATATGTGTGGAAGAAACAGCTTACAATATATCTGTACAAGTTCATCATATATCTTCAGCTCCAAATCATGCCTTGTATCTGCAGAAATTACCCCAAAGCTGCTGCCCCCTGTAATGGGGTTGAGTAATACAAGGAAAAGGTCTCTAATGATTCCCAAACTCACTAAGTGGACATAAGGTAGCCTCTTCTTTGAGCTTGCTTTTTTGTTTTTTAATCATCAACATGTTAGACTACAGTACAGCTGTAGAAGCAGCAGTATCATCCAGCTAAGGATGTACTTAATACCACTTAATACCATAGCTTCAACTCTTCCTTTGGCAGGAAGTCTACTAGAAAGCTCACCCACTTCCTTATGTTCTGAAGCAACTTAAACTTTAATAATGCATTTAGCGCTATGAAAAGAGATACAAGAACCAGCATGTGAAGATGAGTAAATACAAACCAAATGTGTAATTCTAAGGATAATATACTTCAATAAAATAGACAAGTAATAGTCAGGACATCCACTTGGAAGAAATCTGTCTTTAGATGCAAGGAATATCTTTTTTTTTTTTTCCTCCCCAAAAGTAAATAAACAAGCAATTTTAAGAAAACATACACATGCTCTTTTCACTGCCATCAATATGAAATCAGACAAGTATGCCTTGGACATACAAAATTTTTCAGAACACATGTTAAACTTAAGATCACATCTGGACCTTTGTGTGCCATTCTGCTATCAGGTTGAACCACCATTCTGGGGTGAATAGCAAGACTGACACAAGGACATTAAGGTGCATTCATGAAAATTACAACATTCCTTTCAAAATTAAAAAAAAAAAAAGGTAAAAAAAAAATAAAAATCAACAACTGTAAAACTAGAGCCAAGCACCTTGACACTACAACACACAAGGTGGATAGCACACCAGATACTATGTTCTGAACATGCACTGTCAAGACATTGGTGAACGAAGGTTGGATGCTTATCCGACTGGAAGCCAATACACAATGGATGTCAAACTAAGTGGAGTAACTCTCGCGGTCCTATTTCAGCTATCTTGGAGCAACAAATACCATCAAAACTCTGAAAAGGATGAACATCCCAGATATGGATGGATGAGTGTTATTAATACAGCCACTTCATAAACATGATGCCCCTGATTAGTATGGGAACCTCCTCTCAGATAATGATCTAATCTAATTAGTAAGTGTCCTGGGTTCAGCTGTAGGAGTCATTTTTCTCCTTCTTAGTAGATGGTGCAGTGCTGTATTTTTGACTTTAGTCTGGGAACAGTGCTGATAACACACTAATGTTTTCAGCTGTTGCTAGGTAATGTTTATTTCAATCAAGGACTTTTCAGTCTCTCATGCTCTGCCAGTGAGGAGGGGCATGGGAAGCTGGGAGGAAGCAGAGACAGGACACCTGACCCAAACTAGCCAAAGGGGTATTCCATACCACAGCATGTCATGCCCAGTAAATAAAGCAGGGGAAGTTATCCAGAAGGCCCAGATCGCTGCTTGGGTCAGGCTGGGTATCGGTGGGTGGTGAGCAATTGTATTTTCTCCCCTTGTTATTTCCCTTACTATTATTATTATTGGTGCTAACCCAACTTTAGCAATTTTTTCCTTAACTCTCTTTCTTAATTCATAAGAAGAAAAGTTTTTATCCTCCCTTCTCAGTCTGTCCACCCACCCCTATATGCACAGTTTTCACTCTCTCCCAGGCACGGGTTTTGGAATGGCAACCTATTCCCTCTTGGTGCTTTCTCTCTGTCCTTTTTTTATTTTTTTAACTTTTTTTTTTTACCTTTTTTTTAATCTTTATTCTTCTCTAGAGTGTAGCAGATGGGGGTGATTTTCCTTCACTATTGCAACCCATGACCCTTAAAAAGGCAGTGGCTGAGCAGTAGAAAGGAAGGCTGCATATCCCTGCCACTACTAAGGGCAAAGATCTGCTCCTACTATACTCTGAATTATGCAGACACTCTGGAACAAATGGTAATGATCCTCTCAAATCTACCAAGCATACTTTGCTTATGGAGACCCTTGCAGAATACTCAGTAGGACAGGAAACAGTGAAAGACAAGGTGCCTGCAACAAAAACTAAGAAGTAGAATTCCCAAAGGAGCTGACCCATACCTAAGTCTTAGATGTGACAGCAAAGAACAGTTTTCAGTGCATGTAAAGACACTGAAGAGTATTGCTGATATATCTGCTGAGAGGTACTGAACTAGAAATAAGACTGAAAGTAAGGCTCTACATTGCAAAGAAGCAAAGATTGGATTTGTTTCCAAACCTTTTCATTTGAGTGTGTTTTTAACCCAGCAATTGTGTTTTTCTCTTGGAAATACAGCCACTATATTCCATTGGTTTTCTTGTGCTCTAGTAAAATAGGTTTGGGAGCCTTCATGCTTCACCACTTCAATTCTGGAACTGTAGTACCTGAAGCTGGCTAGTTAGGGTCCCTTCAAAGTCATGTTTCCAATAGGCAAGAAAAGGATAATGCTCTTTTTTTCAGTGATTCCCATGTTAAGACCAAAACCAGGTATTATATAAACAGAAGTGCAGTTGCTGGGGAGTCTGTTCCTTTGGAATGGTTTGTTAGAAACATTAAAAATATGACTGTTTCAAGAGAAGCCCTCGGGGCTGGTAAAGCTATTGAGTCATTAGGGAGTTACAAAGCAGCAGTCAAGAGGCCACAGTATACCAAGAACAGAAGTGGATCCAGGTTTCTCTTGCACTCAAAATTATATTAGCTTTGAAAAGCCCAAAAATAATTCTTTGGAAGCTGCTTTTTCTCTGTCATTTATGGCACATTACAGACTGCCACAGAATTTGCAAAGTTCAATAATAAACACTGTAGCCCTGAATACAAACAACTGTGTTCCACGTACCACATACTGACCTCATATTAGTAGCAAGAATCCTTTTCTGCTGGTTGATGAGAAAATAAGTATGAGCATGAACCAAAGGAGATGCCAAACCCTCTCCCTAAGACTCCTGTCATCTTCTTCATACTCCTTATTTCGGAGATCTCTCTCCATGGGAACAATCCATGCCCACCAAAAGAAAGGTGGGAAGAAAGTAGAACTTAATCTGGCTACTGCCATAAAAGACAATAAAAAAGTTTCTATAAATACATTCAAAACAAAAAAAGGACTAAAGAGAATGTACATCCTTTATTGGATGTGGCAGGAAACATAGTGACAAAGGATGGGGAAAAGGCTGAGGTACTTATTGCGCTCTTTGCCTCAGTTTTTAATAGCAAGACCAGTTGTTTTGGGGTACCCAGCCCCCCATAATCCAAGGGGTTAGTGACCCACTACACCACTTAAACACACACAAGTCTATGAGGCTGAATAGGAACCACATAAAGGTACTGTAGAAGCTAGCAAAAGTGCTCACTGAGGCACTTTCAATCAACCATTTCTCATCAATCCTAGCTAACTGGGGAGGTCTCAGTTGACTGGAAGTTAGCTAGTGTGATGCCCTTCTACAAGAAGGGCCAGAAGGAGGATCCAGGGAACTACATGCCTGTCAATCTGACCTCAGTGCCAGGAAAGGTTATGGAGAATATCATCTTGAGTGCCATCATGTGACATGTACAGGACAACCAGGTGATGAGACTCAGTCAGCATGGGTTTACGAAAGGCAGGTCCTGCTTGACCAACCTGATTTTCCATGATATGATCCACTTAGTGGATGAGGGAAAGGCGGTAGATATTGTCTGCCTAGACTTTATTTAAGCCTTTGACACTCTTTTCCACAGCATTCTCCTGGGAAAACTGGCTGCTCATGGCCCAAATGGTATACCCTTTGCTGGGTTAAAAACTGGCTGGACAGCCAGGCCCAAAGAGTGGTGGCAAATGGAATTAACTCCAGCTGGTGGCTGGGCACAAGTGGTGTTCCCCATGGCTCAGTGCTGGGGCCAGTTCTGTTTAATATCCTTATCAATGGTCTGGACAAGAGAATCAAGTGCACCCTCAGTAAGTTTGCAGATGATAAGTTGGGCAGGAGCGTCGATCTGCTTAAAGGTAGGAAGACTCTCCAGAGGAATCTGCACAGGCTGGATCAATGGGCTGTGGCCAGTGGTATGAGGTCCAACAAGGCTCTGTGCCAGGTCCTACGCTTAGGTCACAACCCAAATCAAGACTAAAGGCTGCCCAGCAGAAAAAGACCTGGTGGTATTGGTCAACATCCAGCTGAATATGAGCCAGCAGTGTATCCAGGTGGCCAAGAAGGCCAACAGCATCCTGGCTTGAACAAAAAACTGTCAGACTACAGAGGTGATTGTCCCCCTGTAGCTGACACTGACGAGGCCGCACCTAGAACACTGTTCAGTTTTAGGCCCATTGCTGCAAGAAAAACAGAGGTGCTGGAGCATGTCAAAGGAAGGATAATGAAGCTGGTGAAAGTTCTAGAGCACTAGTCCTGTCAGCAGCAGCTGAGGGAACTGGGGTTGTTCAGCCTGGATAAAAGGAGGTTCAGGGGAGACATTATTGCTCTCTATAACTACCTGAAAGGAGGTTGTAGTGAGATGAGTGTCAATCTCTTCTCTTCTCCCAAGTAACAAACAATAGGATAAGCAGAAATGGCCTCAAGTTCCACTAGGAAAGGTTTAGATGGGGCGTTAGAAAAATTTCTTTACCAAAAGGGTGATCAGTGGAACAAGCTGCCCAGAGAAGTGGTAGTCACTATTGCTGGAGGTATTTAAAAGATATGTAGATATGGTGCTCTAGGGACATGGTTTGGTGGTGGACTTGGCACTGCTAGGTTTATGGTTGGACTCAACAATCTTAAAGGTCTTTTCCAAATGATTATGTGATTCTGATAATTTTCAGTTTCACAACCTGACCCTGTGACCTCAGGGTAACCTACATTCTTTTTTCCCCCTTTTCATTTTTTTAATGTTTTACTGCATGATACCACACCACAAGAACAGTCAGAAAGTAATGTGAGGAGCAAGTTAAATTCTAGTTTAAACAGTTATGCAAGTCAAACCAAATACCTAAACCTGAAGCACAGGTAAGCCTGAGATGACTTACCTCTCTTTTTTTATGTAACTATACTGTTTTTCTCCTGCTCAAAACATTTTTAATGCTGATGAACACTCTGCAGGGAAGGGAAGAACAGACAGCACTATGCCTACAGGTTCCAAGTTCACAAGTTGCTGCTTATCTGCAGCCCTTCTAATTTTTTTTTTCCTGGAAAGAATTTTAAATAACTGTAAGCAAGCATTTTATAAAGATCACACTGTCTGAGGAATTAATGAAAAATACTGAAGACTTAAACAGTAAATCTACAAGCATGACAAGAAGGGAAAAAAGGCAGATAAAACATGTTGGCTCGGCATGATCTGAAATAGTTTAGAGAAAGACAGACTGCTAATGTGCTTTTGAGTGAAATTCTCAGAATTTGTCACCTTCTTGCTGTTCTCTCCTGATCAATAAATTCCAGCAATTCCATTAGTCTGTTAATTCACTTAATTAAATAATATGGAGCATTACTAACCATAGTGAATGAGGCTGGTAATACAGGTCTGAAACACAGTGCAACAAATGCAATAGCCCTTTGACTACATTTTTCACAACTCGTTTTTTTTAATTAGATACTTCAATCTCTAAAATTAGTATGGAAACTCAGATACAGACAGCTATTTATTTAAACTCTTCCCCATTAAAAAAAAAAAAAAAAATTGTGTTGTTTCAAGAAGGAACACCCTTTTTACCAGTGCGATGTACTTTTTTTCTTAGTCAACTCTAAAATGAACTTGCTGTTTGCACCATACTATCATAAACCAGCCAAATTCTCTTTATCAGTGAAATTTCAGAAAGATCTAACCTAATCTTCACAAAAGTATGGTTTTGGACATTTGGAGCTAAATTCCTGCCAAGTTTATCGAATTCCTCCAAAGAGACTGACCTGTTATTTGTAGTTCAAAACTTGCATTTCAGGGTTTTTGCAACAAAAATGTTTGTATTTTCAGCTTTTTACTCTTTTATATGAAGATTTTATTACACAGAAGTCAAAACCAGTCCAAAGTCTAAGTAAAATATACAGAAAACAACACTCATACACTATATAAACTGGAAGGGGGTAGCTGACATTCCTCTTTTTTCCTAGATATACTTAAAATGGCAGACGTGACAGGTAACACTAGACAAGACTTTATAGGACAGCTAAGTCATATTGTCATTGTTTCCTTTCTATTTTTATTCAGAGATTACAGATGAAATTAAAGTTTAATGATCCAGACTACATTCTATCAGTACATATACTGTTTCAAATGTTTTGAATGTCAGTGCTGGAATTAACCAGCTTTACTGAATGAGCAAGACTAAAAACCTTCATCAGTCTCTGATAAATGGGTTTGAAAAATATATAAATAGATCATTCTCCATTAAATATTTCCATATCGATTGAGAACTGACTAGTACTCTACAGAGTTCTTTGATGATGCTGGACAACTTTGTTTCATTTCATACATAAAACCAGAAAAAAAAAAAATCCTTGGTTAGAATTTTCATTTCATTTATTCTACTATTACTTTTTTTTTCCATTTTAAAAATTAATTTTGTCTCAGTTCTTTAAATTTCTCCACTTTATTTTATGAGAATTATAGAGATTAGAGTTATGGAAATAAAGGGCAATGAAATTTCCCATCTCTTAAATGATTCATAAAGCTGTAACATCCATGTCTGTGAAGAGAATAGGCTAGATGTATTAAACTTTTAGAACAAGAAAAACTGCTCATGACTTTTAAAAAGAGTTGATCTTAAGTCATATGATCATGCAAACATTAAGACTATTAAAGCTGATACAGCAAACACAAGGTCTATTTTCTACGCTGCATCCACTGTATGAATACAGTCTTTTTGTCAGAGCAATTCCACACTGAAGAAAACCGAATTCCTAAGGGAGTTCTAAAGTATTATTAAAGGTAAGGACTCCAAAAAGAGCAAAATTGAGACTCATTAAAATACTTAATTGCATTTAAATCTGGCTCAGTTAGGCATGAGCAAATGTTGTTATAAATTGAAGGATGTTCAGGAGCATATGTTCGAAGTATTCTAAGTTGATTTCCTGATTAGATATCAATATAAAAAGATACCTATACCACTGATAGCCAGGGCAGAGACTAAATAAATACGGGAAGTGTACCACCTTTCTCTAGGTACTAGGGTGAGCTTTTTACATAGACATTTTGGAGAGTGTTATGCCTCACTAATTTATTCTAAGAGTTAATTAAAGAATTCAGTTGTCATTCAGAGAACTAAATTAAAGTATGAAGAAGAACAAGAAAACTTAATTGCACTCTTTGCAGTGTTGGAGTTTTTCCTGAATATGCTTTTCATTTTGATTTTCAAATGGAAAACATGAAGTGAATTATACAGTTGTTTAGAAACACTGAAACTCTAGGAAGGAAAACTACGCATTTTATGTCTCTCATGTAAAACATACTGAAAACCTTTTAGAAGGATGCATCCAGGAATATGCAAAAATGTAATAGGCTACCAATGAGAAAGATTATAATTTAAGAAATTTTCCACAAACGGTTCAAAAGCAGTTCACTCCTCTTACAGCTGACAAATTTCATACATATGTAACAACACAGAAGTTTCTGCAAGTCAGAGCTCATTTAGCTTGTACTGCATCTCCAACAACTGCCAACATTTGATGTTTCAAACACAGCACTGAGACCCACACAACATTGTTTTATTATAAAATGCTGTTACTACTGTGAGTGGGAGCTAGATTTTCATTCCTCTGTCCTTACCAAACTGAACTTGCTTCAAAAGGGTCTGCTTTAAGTGAGCAGGTTCTCTTGTGGCATGAGGCATTATTAGAGGTGGCACTGATTATTCACCTCTACCCTGAAACATTAAATCAGTCAATGGAACTTACAATTTTTATCAGTCTGTCACACATTACTGAAGATGCTAGGAGGAATAAAAAAAAAAAAAAGACAACAAAACAAAAATAAAACAATTTCTTGCTCTTCCCAGCAAAGACACAGACTGAATGGAGTAAGGAGCCAGCGAAGAAATGTCAACAAACACATTTCTGTGGTCAGACACATGATCACATAATGCTTGAAAGATTAAAATCACACTGTTCAAAAAAGGAAGGAAGCTTGCTCACACGGGACACTATGGCTGACATTACAGGACCTTGAATTTATGTAGACAGGAAAGTATGTTGATGTTGAAGAAAAGAAGTGTGGACATTTTGCCTAATTCAGCAATAGTGACAAAATCACTGGTTAGCTTTATATGAGAAAAGAAGAATGAAGCAATCCCTTCTGTATAAGGAGAGCCAGGTGGAAAAAAAAAGGTGATGCAAAACACAACACTTACAATATGCTTCCAAAATACATTATTCCTTTGAGTAAAAAAAGTAGGTGGCTTTTAGAGAATATTTTCTACTGCACATTTTTTAAACCTCTGCCAGCATTAGGGCTTTCTAGTCTTCCATCTGCAGTGTACAAATATACAGCTGGAGTTGGGGGGTTGCTACAGGCCTTTCTCACACATCTTCCCCCTCTCCTTCTAGTTGATGTCTCCCACAAAATTAATTGAATACAGAGATAGATCCTTACCTACCCAGTTCTTTCGCTTGTAAATATCCACATAAAATTCCACCTTCAAGATTCTCTACAAATAAATTATTCCCTACTACTGTCACGAACATCAAGAAGGCTTCATGCATGAAAAGCTATGTAGCAACACAAGCAATAAAATAGGAAATAACAAATCAAAGGAATTTAAAATATAACTATATGGATAACCATCAGTTTCCCCAGATCAAATATGCTCAGTTAGAAGACTTCTTTTTTTTTTTTTTTTGGTATGTTCTACACTATACTTCTACCAATTGCCAAAGTGTTATGTGCATGAGATCCTCAACCCCCAGGCACAAAATAAAAGAATTTTCAATGCAGAAAGAACAATGAACAGGCACTTCTCTGGCTAAAGGGAGCCCAGGTTAAGTAAAATTCTACTCACCACAGTTAAATGTTCCAGTAAGTATGCCACATCAACCATGTCCGCCAGAACTAGAAGCCTTGTGACAGCTGTAAGCAGACATCGTGCTGCTTGGACAACAGCTTGCCTCTTAGGCAGATAGCAGGGATCACTGGTAAATGCCTCTGCTGATACCTTTAAGGCTTGACCTGCAAAGTGAAGACATAAATTCCCTTAGACTATATCACAACAGCGAGGTTGCCTTGCCTTGACATGAAGGTCAATTATTACAGATCATGCAGAATGTTCCACATTTTGAATTATGTCCCCTTCCTGATCTTCTGAATCATTTAATTTTGAAATAATTCCTTTGGCAATCACACTGTTTCTCTTCACTGTACACAATGACGCCAGGAATGCTTTGTTAAACTTTTCCAGTCACTGCTTTTTTATATTACTATGTACTTTGCTGATCTTGCTATTAAATAATTCCTGGTTACAGAAGGGAATCAAATTTTCTTATTATAAGTTAATGGAATGAAAAATCTCAGACACTTGAACATAGGACTGACATAAAATACGTGAAATCTATGCAGTGGAGCTTTTAACAGTGCCAGTAGACAACAATATATTGCTCTGAAACATGAAGATTTGCAAATGAAATTTAACAGCGAGAACAATGACAAACACCCAAGTTTCCTTTCAGCAGTACAACACCTACACTGAGAAAAAAGAAAATGCCATCACACATTTCTAAAAGCATTTTGAAGTCTATTACCATCTGAAGAGCTTTGCTAGTGATGGCACAACCTGGAGAGAAATCACTCTATGCAGAACAGCACTGGAAAAGTCTCGTTTTCAGCACAGATTAAAAAAAAAAAATGACCCATTAAACTCTCTATAACAGCTTGGAAACCAAAGATAGGTTGATCAAAAGTCACAAAAATTAATAGTTTCAGCTTGCTAAAATTAGGAAACATCATCGTATGTACTTTGTACAAAGCATGTACTAATCAGGAACTACTGCAAATTTATAGATACACATACAAAAATAAGGGATTTCCTGTAATTACATAGTTACAGACTTTCATGTGCTCCCTCATTAGGAATTGAATGAGAACTATTCAACTGCACCGGTCTGCCTGACTGGTTCTATGTGTGACTTCATTTCTCAAGACAAGTTTTACTGCTCTTAATAGAAACTGCATTTGAGACAAATACTGAGCAAAGGCTACAGAAATAAACCTATTAATTACTTCAAAGTACTTATACGAGCACCTGAGATAATACTGGCCTGATTCTCAGAACACTGGATACTTCCAACATGCTGAAACTCATCTGTTTTCCAATAACACCCATCTTTAATAGTGCTGTTTGGTTCTCTCTTGGATTTGTTGAAATCTTTGTGCAAATCATGTATCTTAAGTACATGCTTAGCAAACTCCATAAATAAATAAAAATCATACCAAACTGAGATCAGGTTCTAGCACCTGCTACATCATAAGCCAGTGAAAATAAAAAATACCAATTTCTTGTGCTCGGGACAGCAAGTTTGAACTTTTCTCTAGTAGTTGGTGAGATAATGCACCACAGCTGAGCATATCACAACAAATACAACTACAGGAAATTAAAAAAAAATCAAATATTAATCAGAATGACCAATGTTTAAGGTTTTTATTTCCCTAGATGCAATGGACAGAAACACCTCTCCAGATGAGTACCCTTTTCAGTGCTAAAAGTTTCAAATCACCAATTTGAGTCCAGTGAGAGAATAAATCCTGCTAACATGCATACGTATCTTTAGATGTAATTCTGAAGGTGACTACTACAAATATTAATAAATTAATAGCAATTTGGGAAGCTTTAGTGTGATTTTAAGATGGTAACTCTGGAATTTCCTTGTGCCTTAATAAGGACATGGGAAATATAATCCATACATACTACCATAAATCTAAAATCCTTGCCCTTTCATTTCTTTCATGAATAGAAGCAATCAGCAGTCAAAGAATCCAAGGGAAAAAAAAAGAAAAAAAATACCAAACCACTGAAATGAGAAGTTATAAACCTTAGGCAGAAAGACCTAGGAACTTGCAAGATAACAACTTTGCAAAACTGAGCCACAGCTCCAAAGCAGCAACAAAGGCCAGCATTTTCCCATGTGACTGACAACCATCTTGCCAGCATTACTGGGGTAATAAATACATTAACACTTTGCTCAGTCACTCACTCTTAGCTGTCTACTGAATGCATCAGCCAATAACCAACTACTTTTTATTTTTTAAGTTCAGTAGCTCCTGCTAGTAGTCTCTTTGCAAACAATAAAAGGGGTCCAAACAAAACTGGCCGGTAAAGCAGAGCTACAGATTTGAAAGAAACTGGTTGGGAGTGGAAGAAAGTTGAAGTACTCAGTCGTGAGAAGCCAGACAGGAGTGAATGGTGAGCCCAGAGAACTGCATGTGCCTTCCAGAAGTCAACGTTGTTGAAGGCTATTGTGCCTTCCAGAAGACAACAGCCATATAATCCATATGGTGTCCTTCAAGCACCTGAGAAATTTCAAAACTTCAGATAGTCCTAAATCCTGAAAATAGTACCATTTCAATGCTGGTATTTTCTTGGTACTTAGCCACAAACATGATTAAGGGACTAGAGCACCTCTCATATGAGGAAAGGCCAAAAGAGCTGAGGACTGTTCAGGGTGGAAAGAGAAAGCTCAGAGGGATCTTATCTGTATATATAAATACCTGAAGGGAGGCTGCAGAGAAGATGGAGACAGACTGTTCTCAGTGGTACCCAGGACAGGGCAAAGGGCAATGGGCACAAACTGACACACAGGAGGTTCTGGCTGAACACCAGAAAAGTATTTTTTCCACTGTAACTTAGCTGTGGTACAGGCTGACCAGGTAGGCTGTGGAGTCTCCATCCTTGGCAATACTCAAAAGCTGACAAGACATGGTTCTGGGCAGACTGTTGGCCCTGCCCGAGATGGGCGATTGAACCAGATGACCTTCTGAGACCCCTTTCAACCTCAGTGCTTTCGTGACTGAGTGTGTGAGCAAGGACAAGCCAGAAGGATGTGAATATGACTAACTCCTTAAAAATAAGTTGGACATAAGCTGCGATGGCTGGATGAACAACTATAAAATCATGACCCTAAAACAGAGGTATGAATGAGATGCAGGCTGGGCAGACAGGAGCTATGAATACAAGCAGTAGAAAATTACAGCTCCAACAACAACATGATGTTAGAGCTGTCTTAAAATGGAGTACACAGCATGACAGGTTGATGCAGTTTTATCCATTTTATTGTAATTCTCATCAAGTGGATGCTATTCCATAATTACATGTCACAAACATTTAAACATGGAAAATAGTGCCCTTTTAGTGGCACACAAATACAGAAGCAGAAAGATGGGAGAATTCATAGTATTTCAATTATTTTAGACATTCAAATGAGAATTAATTCAAGGTACCAAAGTCAGGATATATCATAACTACATAATTATTGGAAGACAGATACGTCCAAGAATGTCCACTGATTAACATACACAAAAGGAAAAATAAAACCAAAACAAAACAAAAAAAAGAAAGAAAGAAAACCTATGCTCAGGCATGGGGAAAGATAGAAACACAGTTCCCACGTAATTTTTAAAAAAGTTAAGAGGATCCATGCACTATACACAGCACCAAAAATATCCAAAAACTGTCACTGCAATTCCTTTAAAAACAAAGTAAACTGTAATCCTGTTGGTAAATTTGCTGTTGGTAAATAGCTGACAAAAGGCACACACTTCTGCTGGGCTGCTGGCTGATTGCAGGCAACCTGTCTACACAGACACTTGCAGGAACACCAACTGCAGTCAGGGAGCACCACTTAGAGACAGTGTTCAACATCACACTCTGACAACAGCTAAATGTTCTTTATTGGTTTGCACAAGACCATCGGAATTATGCTTTCTTCTTTTATTTCTTTGAATAGATTTTCTTTCTTCTAAATCCCATTTAAGGACCACATTTCCATTTGTTTTTACATCTGGTTTTCTCCTCTCATTTTTTAACAGCAACAGTGTGAAATCCACATGGAATGCAGTGAATTTACGCCATTCTTCTATCCTCCCACAAGGAGGTATAGTTGCCAAGAAAGTCCACTCATCTGAACTGCACCCTTAGAAGCTGGTGGATTTACAGTTCCAGAGAAATACAGTTGTAAAAAGGAGCTAATTGACTAGAGGAAGGAAGGACAGTAAAGAGTCAGTAAAAAGAGAGGATTTTGAATGTCCTAGTCTCAAACTTGACAGAAACAGGGAGGGGGGGTAATCTCAATGGCTTATACTAATAATAGAAAACTTACAAAATTATTTACACTACTATTTGCAAATTCAATTTCCTTAGGCATGAACTAACACATAAGCAGAATCACTACCAGAGAAGGTTGGGAGTCAATGTCACATTAGAACCCAAAACAACCTACCCTTTCCAAAAAACAGGATATTAAGCAATACTAGTAACTGGTATAATCATCTGTTCGCTCCCACAAATACCATCTCCATCTGCTACAGCAAATAAAGGATCCTGCTTCAGCCAGCCAGCTGTAAGTGACACTGTAAGTGTCAGGGCAAAACAGATTGATTCCTTCTGCATGTTCCTAATATTCAACACCATAGTAACTCAGATTCTCACAATAGCTTTCTGTAGATATTAAAGGACATTTTTCTTCTGCCACACAATCTCTTACCCACTGAGATACCACTGTATTCTGTTGCACTGCAATTATTTCAGAACTGCATTCCAGGAAGTTCCACTTCCACATGTCATACAGCTCTTCCTAATGTGTAACCAGAGCCACCACACACCCCCTTCATACCTTACACCCATCTCTTCATTCCCCCTTTCCCACTCAGGAACACCTGATCCAATGATGGTGATGTCAGAAGCTTTTTTACAAGGGATCTATTCTTGGTTTGATTAAAAGGGTGTACAGGACAGGTTATTTTGAACCACTTGACTGTCTAAATTCTGACTCCCAAAATGAAAGTCCCTTTGATGCAGACCACACGCATGTACCTCTTAATGCAGGATGAGAAAACTAAGCTTATTTTTAAGACTTTTTTGGGTGACAAATAAGAATATAGTATAATACAGGAGATCACTATCCCCTTCCTGTAGTAAATATCCTTACAGTATGCTCCCCATCTTGCCAGTGAATGGTAGTTTCTTCTATGCCACCAAAGTCTTGTCTCCCCTGTTTAATGCCAAAAGACATTAAACATGGACATCTGAAATACCTTTCTTTTTTTTTTTTTTCTTATTTCCTGTTAAAGGGTAACTGAAGGCTCAAAATGTAACTCCAACAAGTAACTTGCTTTGAATTCACTGTTATGTGTGATGAAAGGCTTATCTAGGAACATGCTTAGGCCTGATAACAGCTAGACACATGGAACATTGACATGGCAATAGATAGAAACAACTCAGACAACAACTGTTGTGATTCTGACCATATATAGTCAGTAGGCAATGGCAATAAATACCAAACATTTAAGCTATGCTTGTACAATTGTTTGAAACCTATAAGCAACCATACCTTGACATAAAGGCAAAAAATCACTACCCTATGTATAACGCTTAGACTTCAATGCAAATTCCTACGAGAACGTTTCCCTACACAAACTACACTGTTTGTCTTAAAATTGATTAAATATCAGAACTGGGACATCAGTTATAGGCTGATACATAGTGTCAGAAGCATTCATGTTTGAACAATGCTTAGAACCACAGAATCATAGAACAGATAGGTTTGGAAAGGACCTTAAGATCATCTAGTTCCAACCCCCCTGCCATGGGCAGGGAGACCTTGCACTAAACCATGTGACCCAAGACTCCGTCCAACCTGGCCTTGAACACTGCCAGGATGGAGCATTCACAACTTCCCTGGGCCTTGCTTCTTACTTCTTTGTGTAGAAGTCAGTTATTTTATCATTAATTCACAGCACATTATGAGTCAGAAGGCAACTTTTTGAAATCTGGCAGCAAGAATTTTTCAAAATACTTGTATTTGGGTTTATTACACTACTTCAGAATAAAAATGTGAACGTGAGTACCTTTAACAAAGCTTCACCAAACCAGATCAACAGGAAAACATAGCATTTCTAGGTGATGCACACAGTCCACCACTCAGAAGTCTGCCTGATGACTCAGTAGAACTCCAGAAGGTGAATCAAGATGTGGACGGAGATAGGCCATGGAGGTAATGCGGGAAGATGGGGAAGTCCAATGTGTACCTCAAGGGGATTTGATTTTAGGGGAAAACAGCCAATGTTTGTGTGTGTGTGGATGTATGCATATATATATATATATATATATGAGACAAAAGTGACGGTATATTGAAAAATGTGGGATCTGAGCATGGCTTGAATGGTATGGAATAAGGGGGGGATACTGTCCTGGGTTCAGCAGTAGCAGTCATTTTTCTCCTTCTTAGTAGCTGGTGCACTGCTGTGGTTTTGACTTTCAGCCTGGGGGCCAGAGAGCAAAGATTTTGGAATGTCACCAGAGGAGGAGGTGATGTGTGCTGAAGAGGAGAGCAACTGACAACGCAGAGGTAAACCCATCTGCACTGCTCCACTGTGGCAAGATATCGCTGCCTGGGTGCAGAACCTGGTGGTGAAGGCCAATAGGCTTTTGGTATTGCTGCTTTGGAGACAGAGGAAAGTGGCCAGTACTTTATCTCCAGAGCTGAGGTAGGTTTTCCATCCCACCTTCTCATGTCTTCTCCGTGATCCCATAGGTAAAACCACAGGGTGGCCCATGGTGTGTACCTCCTGTATCTTCTGTGTCAGGCAGCAGGAACCCTTTAAGCTTGATATCATCATCATACTGGCTGCAAAGAGAGGCCACTGTTTGCTGAAGGTGTCCCAGGACCACAGAGAAAAATGACTACTACTGCTGAACTCAGAACACCCCTTATTCCATAATCATTTGAGCTTCCTTTCTCAAGAGGAAGCTCAAATTAAAATGTGGAGGCCCTCTGTATTAAAATGATCAGCTCCAAGACTATAAATCTTCAATAAAACTTTGCAGATGTCAAAAGAAGCAGAAACTAGATCTATTCAGGGAACATGCCTGCCACTCATTATAGCAACACCTCCTTCTAGGTGTCACTAACAGAACTCATTTGAGAGACCAAAAGCTCATCTACTGACATTTGTCAAGACTGAACTGTAGTCAGCAAAGCCATAGCCATGTCCCCATTTCTGAAGACATTAGATGAGTCACTAATGCATCAGATGAATTAAATATGACAAATCTTCCATTTATCTTACCTTCACTGTTCACTACATCCTATTTTGCCCCTTTCTTCCCCAAAACATTATTATAAGCAAGATTAGCAGCAGCATGTTGGAAAAAGCCTATCACTCCTCTGAAAGGAATCCCTATTAATGAGCTCCAAAAGTATCAAAGCAGCATTTTCACACTAGCAAATGACATTCAAAAGAAAATAATTTAATACTCATGTTACGGATTCAACTCAACAAGCTGAGTGACACAAGTGAAAATGCAAGAATTGGTGAGAGAGTATTTATTAGTTCCAGATGGTATGCAACTCTGGGAATGATAGTTTGGTTCACATCTGAATGAAAATACAAGCTGTAGCTGCATGTGAAAATTCATAACTTATTTAAGAGCATGTTAATAAACACAGCTGCTAGTCACCACAAAAGTATGCCCACAGAAGATTAAACACTATATGCTATGACATGCATGGCAGGTGATTGCATGCAAGCACAGTTTATGATCCACATCCTTTAAAAGAGCTTGAAGTAAATAACATGAGGCATTTAATAGCAGCAGAATGTGGCTTGAATAACAGGCAATAAAGTTACATATAATGCAGCATATCACAAATCAAAAATGATACACAGCTTCAGAAGACTAAAAATATCTGCAATATTAGCAAACTGCTATTTAGTTTACAGTTGTCCACCAACTTCTTAAAATTAACTTCTGCAGTTTGGCAAATTCTTGGAGGAAGATCAGCTGTGAGCACTAAATTTGTCATTGCATAATGGTAGGTGGTAACACAGACTTAACTTTCTTTTAAAATGTATGAGGTATAGATAGTCTACTTTATATTTTATTTTTTTAGTTATCTCTGGTCTTGGCTGAGAATAAATAAATAACGAAAATGTGAAATATTTTTATATTATCTATGTATAAAAATCAATATGAAACTATGTGTTTTATTCTTGTGTTATCTGCCTGGAATGGATGGGCAAACTTTAAAAGTATTCCACAATTAATGATTTTTTTAAAAGCTTTAGCTGATCAGTGTGACAGATAACAATGACACTTGCTGGTCATAACGCTTTTAATCACAAAGGACCTTAAGGTATCTCAGACACCATACGCATATATCTAAAATGCAGCCACTTCTGGATCCAGAGGAAGCCAATAGCTAGTAATCATTACCCTGAACAACAGCAGAGACTCAGAAACTGCCCCTGCTGCACATCGAAGATAACAAAAAAAAAAAAAAAAAAAAAAAAAAAAAAACCAAACAAAACCCAACCCAACCTGATTAGGTTGCAACTTTAGTAACAGCAGGGTGACATACAGACCCAATTTAAGCGGCTAACACACAGTCCTTCAGGCAGAGGGAAGATTTCTGGTTTTAAATTTTTTACTAAAAGCCCTTAAACCCAGATACAGGTAAATAGGTCTTTTCAAGAGCATTAAAGCATGCATTAACTTAAGCTTGTGCTTAACAGCCACTAAAATTAAGAAGGTCCAACCTGTCTCACTTGGAATGTTCTTCCACAATGGGGTCCAGCTTGCACACTTTACCTCCTTACAAGTAGCATATGAGAACATACAATCAGACTACTCAAAGTTCAGACATTTGCACATCATAATATATTTCTAATGGATATCCTAGCTCATTTTGATAGCAGTGTTACATGGTTAAACTAATTCCTTGTGGTGCCTAAATTAGTTTTCATATACTTACTCTCTTTCTGGACATCAGCAAGTGCTGCATGAAGCTCTTCTTTAAACACAATTGCTTCCTTGGCAATTTTTTCCCCCTTGTCCAACAGATTCCATGTGGCTTCTTCCACAGACGCCAACACGACACGAGCTCTTTTGGAACGGCCCTTTTTCTTACTAGAAGGATTCTGTGGACAGTTCACTAGTGTTGTAACCTACATTTAAAAGAAACAAAGACAATAGAGATGTAAGTTCATTATAAATTCACCTATTATAGTTCTCAGATTTAAAAAAATCAAATATAGTTAAGAGTAAGCAGTGCTGTTCCCCCTGATTTAGAGAGAGACAGGCAAGCTCAGCATACATACTGAGAATGGGCAAAACTCCTGAATTGAATCTGACAGATATACTTTTACTAACATGCCTCATCTTTGTATTCTTTCTGTATGATCAAAGCAAAGTCAATGGAAATCTCACTGTCATTTTAACCCTGATGCAAATTCCTGACACTGCTTATTTTAAAATTTCTTCATGATGAAAAAAAATTACTACTGCTATCAAAGGAAGCTTCAGCCAAGGCAGGAATTACAATCAGTGCTGAATCTTTCCATCTCTCAAGCCATCTCAGAAGTAAATACTCCAAATGAGTACAGACACATTTCAAAATGCTTTCTTCTCTTACAAAGCAGGATTGCCATGGTCAGAACTCAGCACCTCAGAATTCTCAGGGGGCTCTCAACATTATAATTGTACATAATTTTATCCAGAATGTAGGTTTACTGCAGCTTTGTTCAAATTATGTTTTTTAACAATGCACTTCAACACCCATGAAGAACTTATTTTTATATAGCATCCCACTCCACATTCCTCATCATCTGAGCACAGCCCCCACATTCCAACAGAATGTTTCTAACAGACTGGTCTCTAGGGCTTTGCTTGAGCTGTCATGCTAAGGAAAGAATCTTAAAAGATTTAAAAATAATAGTTCTATATAGGTATTTTAAAATATACTTATATATTATACTTTTTAATTATAATAATTTATATTTTTTTAATTATGCTTTTAAAATATACTTTAAAATAGCTGCAGTACAGCTTGGGGTTTGAGCTGCTCTATGGAAGAGTGCTCCATTCACGGGTAAATATGTGCTAGCTGTGTCTTACCTCACCTCTAGATCTTTTTCATGAGATCACACACTTCGGTGCTTTTCATGAATCAGTACTTTTAAAAGTAACTGACAAACATCCTCTGGGAAGCATTTCTATAAACACATCTCTGAAAGACAAAAGCCCTGACCCCTACATCATTCATGTGGAATTGTGGGGGGAAAAAGGATCAGCCACTTGACATTGATGCTTGGGCATGTCAGAAGGGAGACAGTAACATAAATAACTCTAGCTCAGACAGTTGAAGAGGACTTGGGTATCTTTCTGACTCTGGCTTCAAAGAAAGTAAATGAAATTATGTACTGCACATAAATCAGCCAGCTGATACAGAATGCACTGTGGATAATAATCTTTATATCTTTTATTTTTACAAATCCTTTAAAATTAGTTCTAGAGCACTTAATGCAGTTTTCATAATCATATTTTTTAAAGCAGTTAAAGAGAGTATAGGCTGATACTTCCAATAACAAAGACATAAAACACTGTAAAAAATTAGATACTGCCCCAGAAATATATCAAGTAAAAGACTTTGTGTCTTAACTATTTAAAAACCATTCCCAGAAAATGCATGTTATTTCTCAGATTTTTACTGTAGTCTCCTCTATATGCAAAATACCATTCTGTGTACTGTTCACTCATATTTTTTGGAGGAAAGGAAACAAAACAAATGGAAAAATATGAAAAATGATTCCTGCGCGTGAAAACTCTTGACCGTAACACTCTTCATCTTCAACTGCCAGGAAATATCAGAAGCAGCTTCTGAACTCAAATACAACTCAAAATTTGATAGGTCATTCTTGGCTCTCGGAGATTAAGTATATAGAACTACTCTGAGTTTTCTAACAGAATCCCACTGAGGAATGCAAAAAGTTCATGCAGATCCTACACAGAAAGAACAGAACTACACAGTAGCTAATATAGTGTGCCCCTTTGATCCACTGTCAACACAGCTTGTGATGCTGTGGCAGAATACCAAGTCAAAATGATATCTTTACAGAAAAAAAAAAACAACAAACTAAACAAACAAAACAAACCACCCCCATTAATCCTGCTTATGCCCAATTGCATTTCCCAGTTATTAACACCTTCTTACAGCCATATTACAGCAGGTCTCCCAGGGTTAAACTGACATCATTGTCCAGAGGTTGTTTTGTATCTCTGGTAGGAATAACAGAGCTGTACTAGAAGCACAAAGCTTTAAGTGATATTTTCAAGCCCATATGCCATCACAGCTGCAAAGCTGAATCATGATGTTGTTGCCTGTTACTGGCATTATTTATTAGGCTGAAAGGGTGGGATTTTTTGTCATGATTATCTCAAATGCTGAATTCCTAAGGAACTGTGCAGCAGTTCTTCCAATGCTATATTCAGTTCCTACCAGCCCTTACAGACAATCTTTTAATATTGCAGTAGTTAAGAAAACAATGCCTTGGTACCTTGGGTATCAGAAGATTTGGTTCACCTTTTCTATTAATAAAAAAATTATTTTTAAATATCATAAAGCTTTTTTTGTTTAAAATTATTTTCAGTGTAACTACAATCCCTAGATATTTTTAAAAAAACAAGACATGAACTCAGTGATCCAATGAGAATAGCAGAATTGTTTCAAACCCTGCACACTGTTTCAGTTCCAAAGTATTGCTCATACAAATAAATACTGGTTTATCACTTTCAGTGTGCATAAAGCAAACTCACCATAACTAAAACTCATATTACATCATCAAAACTCATCAAAACCAAAATAACACATAAAACTAAAGCCAACAGTGTAAGTTTTCTGTGTGAGCAGACTTCTGTCAGTGTGGATGATGGGTGAGAGTAAATGACTTTCAACTTGCCCATTTTTCATCAGTGAAGCAAGAGACTCTAAAATACATGGATTTTTCTACATACTTTGTAAAACGTACCTATCTCTTGCAGCCATAAACTTTCCTTGGCTCATATGTTTGCATAAAATATAAAGACATGGGAGCAATAGGTTTTGAAGAGGAAAAGCTCTTAAAAATACTTGCTTATGTATACATACACACATAACGCATATATTAAGTATGTGTTTATAAATAAATATATAGAAAGAGCTTTAGCTACAATATCCAAATAAGCAGCAAATTCACAGCTTGTAAGACTTGCAATGACTGCAAAGACAGTTATGAAGTGTTTCCTACATTAAGTGATATGAATCTCATCAAGTCGTATCTTTCAAAACTTTTACTTGTAATATAGTTTGCTACAGAAGCAAGTTTATACCTAGCCATAACTGTAATCATTACATAGTATAGCAGAGAGATTAGACAGACTTCAGTGTCTCAGGACAACATAAAACAAGAGAATATTTTCCATTATATTAACTGCTATACATTGTGAGTAAATCTAGTAGAAGCATAACAAACATTAGACATCAACTATACAAATGAAAGTGCTTTATGATCTACTGATTGCTTCACACTACTTCTCCATGACAGAGTGCATCTCTAACCTCTAATAAAAGCCCGGAATTAAGGAACGACTGTTTGTCTGAGCAAGTACTCAATTTACATTAAGGCAGCTGGCAGCTGAATTATGTCAATTTGGACAACTATCACTTTTAATGTGTCAGACACAGTGTCAGAGAACTTTACCTGAAAGCCATCCTTTCAAAACTAATATCCTTAAAGCACCTGGAATGAAACAAAGGCCACAGACAGATGTAACCCCTTCTGGTGAGGAGGCAGTTGGACAGGATTAAATAAAATTTTCTGCAATATATAGAAAACAAAGTAATACAGCCCCAAGAGAATACAGATTGTAAGGCTGGTCACAGAATTACACTAATGCAGTTATGTCATTTCCAACATATGAGTTTCCCTTTCTGCAGAGCCCTTTACAGCACTTTTCACTCAATATGTAAGCTTCCCTTCCACAATCCTGTTCTGAAACAAAGAAAGCATTAAGGTTAGGAGGAAGAGACAGTCAAAATTGTATTCTCTTTGAACCAAAGCATTTCCATTTTTGACAACTCAGGCCTTTTAAAGATGCTTGAGAAGAGCTTTAAAATAATATATTAAAAAAAACAAAACCCTGTTTTGTTTTGTTTTGTTTTAGAACTGTATTTTTTTGTTATGTTAGGGGGGGCTTGATCCTGCAGAACTCAGGCCAAAATTTACATTTCTTTATCTCCTCTAAAAATAGCCACAGTGTTGCAGCTGCTTGAGCACAATCAGGCCTACTGGTATACAAGAGTAGGTTTTAAAATGCAGTCTATCAAGACCTCTACTCCTAGTACTCTGAAACTGATTTCATAATCCATCCTCTTAGGACACTCCAGCTTAACAATTTCCCACAAACTACTGAACTGTTAACTGAGGTTTTAGACACTGTCGATCATACACAAGCAAAAATAAATAAAGACAGAAAAAGTGCATCAAAGGCAGGAGAAAATGAAGTAATGATAAAAAGAAAAAAGTTACTTTCTGAAGGAAAGAATCTTCCAGAAGGAACAAATGAGTAAGGGAAGAAAAGAAGATCAAAATAAGTCAAAAATAAGAAATTTCAAAGATTGTAATGAAAAAGGAATGAAACTGGATGAGTTAGTGAGAGGCAGAAGTTTCAAATGGGGAAAATACAACTTTATTAAAGAGAAACTTACTTCAATAAATTAAATTATTTTTAAAAGCAACTTTTCTTATAACTAAAACATGATCAGTACTTCTTTGCTTTTCCTAGCTTTTAGTGCACATACAGCACTTCTGGAATAAAGGACTTTTCCAACATGACAGTCCAAATAAACATATGAACCATCACACCAAACATACTCATGATGTTATTGTCCTCATCTTTCATCTCTGTATTCTTCTTCCCTCCAATCATTATGTGCTGACTCTTTAATTAGAATCTGACTGTTCCTCTCTATCTGGTCACCATTCTTTGGCAAGCCCAAAGAAACACCATGCAAAGGACTGGCTCCAGACAAACAAGGAAAGATGTCATCACAGCAGTGTGTGTGAAAAGAAGTGCACTCCTGGAATAAGAAAATTTACCATGTACCTAAGTGGCTAAAAGCAGTCAAATGAGTTGCACGATTTTTTTTTTTCCTGTATTATCTGTCCAAGTAAAATAATAATAGTTTCAGTCATAATTAAATGTTTATATCAAAAAAAAAAGTTGCAAATGGAGAAAAATAATTGAAAACTTGGTAGACCTGCCTTTACTTTTTTCTATTAAGCTATACACCTCCAATTTTTGCATGTTCAGAAACAGTTATAGCCAGAGTACAGTCCTCTAACTGGCTTTGCTCTGGGTACCTCAAGTCACCCTCCCAGTTTTATTTGTCAATTGTTAACATAACCTATTAAAAAAAAAATTAGTCTTGTAAGAGGCATCACAAAGAGCTCAACCAACCACTGAATCTACTTCATAGCAATTATACCTGACCATCTTCACAACCTGGAAAACAACAAAGTATTCTTTGTACAATAGCAAGTGAAAGGAAATTCTGAATAAAGTCACACCTATCTACACCTACACTAACTACTGTTAGAGCAGAGACTGCCATGTGAACACACCCCTAGGTACCAGGAAAAGAATACTAAGTAAGCAGTGTATAGCTGTGATAAGTAGTTTGATCTACATCATCTTGTCAAAGCTGAAGGACAATAAGCAAACACCCTTGCATTATGTGTAATTGACTAATTACATGCAGGCACCCCAACATTTTTGTTCTAAGTACGATCAAGAGAAATTCAAAACAGCTTGAGTTTCAAAATAGATATCCTTTCTGTTCTTTACCCTGAAAAATACTGCTACACAGGTCTTTTAACACTTTCATAGTTATACACATTATTTGCAAAATGAAGTCAGGTCTTCAAGTATGTCCTTTCCATTGTACTAAAAAACTCATTTGTAATCCATGCCAAATAAAAGATACAATGAGATAATCTTTAATACACTAACCACTGGATACTAAACCAGTTAATACTTGAAATAGAACTGGAATATGTAGTGAAATTGCTCCTCCTAAAAAGTAAGTTTTATCAACAAACCTGAAAGCATTTTTGTAAATCCACCCAGTGCAGATGCAATTCTTTCCAAAATTCACATAAAGAAACTCACCTACAGATTTCAAGGCTTGTCTTTTACACCCTGTCCACTACTTGCAATACGAAACTTTTCATATGTTGGAAATCCATTTGCAGTGTATTTGACATTTGAACATGGTTATCCAATTTATTATTTGCAATACTAAACTACCTGAATTATCAATGGTTCCAGTAATTTCTCCACTGTAAAGGTCTGGATCTGCAGATCCCGAGGATCAATTTTCAGTTTAATGCTTGGCACTTTTGTTGACATTTCACCTAGGTACAAAAACAAACAAAAAAAAGAGATAAGCAACTATTAGCCACAACCACAAGTCTCACTGCCTCTATGCCTCTGTACAATCAGAGTATAGAGGTGGTTCCAGAACAGGCTTAGAATTTCAAGAGATTATTTTTTTCAGATTCCTCATTTCTAAATTGTGACAATACATGCAGATAACTCCATAAACTGTAAAATTACAGATTTAAAGTACATGTAATTCCTTGTCTTCTGTTCCAGAGAATTTACCATCTATTAAAAAAATACATACAGCTAATTGCATTAGAAGACCTTTGAATGTTAAGTTCTCTAGTAGTCAATAAAAAGAAGCTTTAAAGCCAAATTATACATTACATTATTGAATTAAAACAAAATCATTAACGCTATGTGTACAATACCTGTATCTTATCAGTTCCAAATTGCAATGGTCATAATAAACTCTTTAAGAACAAAAATACAGCAGCCCTTAAAAGTCCTGACAATTAATAGCAGGAGAAAGTGAAGCATTTAGTTATTTTATACCCTGCAATAACAAGTATTTTCTAAGTGTCAAGAAAGCCTATTACTGAAGTCAATAAGATGAAAGTAAAGCTAAGTAGTGTCTTTCAAGTGAATAAATCATTCATTAGGACCTTGATCAAAAGTCTGCTGATATTAAGGCTTTTCACTGAGTTCACTAAGCCGTGGTTCAGGCCTTTAGCCACAGTGCAGTGTGTGTGTGCCAACTGAGTTATAACTGTGCTCTAGTAAGAATGCAACTGATTATTGTCCCAAAAATAAAAGACATTTTAAATTTTCCAGTAACTTAACTTCCCATAAAACAGCTCTGCAGAGCCCTTTTAGCCAATAAAGACTTCAGATACAAATATAATGGATATCTGTCCTTTTTAAGCAGGACTTATTACAACCATTGCTGCTGTATAATAAAGTAATAAGGTACTGCAATTGTGAAGGCTAAAGAGATACATTGTCACCTTCCAGTGAGCCTAGCATTGGTTTAATACAGGACAGTAGCTTTAGGGTTTCTATAGCAAGTGTGTAGAAATAGATCTGAATTGTTTATCACAGAATACTCATGTCACATTTCACTTGCAAGCAAAGATAATAAGAGCAATTACTGTATTTTACATATTTAACTTCTAGATAGTTGTACAAAACTCCAAGGAAGTAAAGCTTGAGACTCCCCAAATCACCAGTGTCAGCAGTTCTCTTTCTGCCCAATGAATCAGTAGGTAGGATACTCCCACGGTTTTGAAATACTCCAGTTTAACTTACCCCTCTGTTTGAAGGCAACTGAGCCTTCTCATCATTCACTATTTCAGAAACAAGTGGTGGCTCCTAGTCAGGAAAAGGACTGCAGCCCTTGTACTAGCTCAAATTGTTAATGTATGATGAAGTTGTAGCTATGCAAGTAAGTGTACAGATCACACCTATTATTCACAAAGCCACACTGCAACTGTTACGAAGTCCTTTGAGATGGATGACTCCATACCTTCTGCTGGTTCTGTTTTACTCAAGGTAAAATACTTTACTCACTGAGCTCAGATAAAAACAAGCTGAAAACACAGCAAAGCTGTAAAGGGTGGTACGTCTGGGCATGCCCCTAGAAGGCAAAGTACTTTGTTTCCAAACTTTGCTTAACTAATGTTTTCAGAATTTCAGACCCAGGATAACAACAAGCAACAGAAGACATCAAAATTCAATGAACTCAAAATATCCATGAGCACATCCAACACAATAAATGTCCTACTGAATCAGATCAAAAGTCCATCTAGCCCAGTATCTTTGTTATGATCAGGCTATCAACTCTTAACAATACACTGTATATGCAACAAAGCAAGAAATAAGGTAGGCTCTTTCCATCTGCTGTTTAGTAGAGGAATGACTAAGAGACAAATCCACAATCACCCAGAGGGCTTCCTACAACTACAGATTAGGTCATCATGAAAAAACACCACCACCTCACTTTTTCATTCTATGCAGAGTTATAATAACATCTTGGTGCAGAGACAAGCTCTGCAACAAGAGCTTAGTCTTACATCTCAGGCCAAAGACATACCCACTCTGTGCTCATACAAACAGTTGTGGGTTTTTTTCACTTTTTACCGAGAGTGATCCTTCCTGTTAATAGCCATTGGTTCTTCACATATGGAAACTAAAAACAAATGTGAAACCAATTTCTCAACCATCTAATTCTCTGGAAATACACTAAATATATAATGATGTAAGTACAGTCTGTAAACCACAAGAGCAAAAGGTCTAGTACAAAACGCAATCTCAATGGGACAACTGCACCATTTTATTGAACAACGAACATTCAGAAAGGTTGTGTGTCTGCAAAGTTGATGAAAATTCAGGCTTTCTTATAGCTACAGCTATAGAGTTATTTCCAGCAACATTTGTTTTACTAGCAAGACAGCTATCAGCGGCCTGGAAGCCAGGTTCCCACTGACATTCAGACCTACACACAATTTCTTGAATCAAAGCAAATATTAATGAGACCTCCTTTTTTAACCTGTTAAAGTAAACTTTCCTAAAGCACTAATAACTTGCTCTGAAAGTCACAAATGTGTGTCACTGACATCCCTGGTCTCCTCAGCTTTAATTCCAAGCCACATTGGCTATTTAATAGCTTCTTAAACTGCCTCTCCCATAACAAAAGAACAACATACAGCCAATTCCACAGAGCTGGCAAACAGTGTACCATGTCTGTGCCTGTCAGCACAATGGTGCAGCCTATGAACATACAGCAGAGAAGCACCCACACTTCTGAAAAACTGCTTCTGCTGTGTCCACCCCTGAACCAAAAAGGCTTTTAATTAAAAAAAGGTATTCTACTCCAGCTCCACTGGGATGGCATCAAACCACATAATGTCACATCTTTGAAAAGACAGACTTTTTTTTTTTACTATCTGCAGTTAACTGGTTCTCTGAATCTTTGGTCAGCATTTCAATGAATCTGCCTTTTATTAATATTTTAAAAAAATATCTTTATGGTATTGCTGGTTCACAACCCTAGTATTTTACATTTTCACAAGCACCCGCGTACACAGGTACTACTGAAATCCATCACAACAGTTGCAAATAGAGGGTATTGACTATGCTGTGCTTTTTTTTTTCTGGTCAAGACATACATCAGTTGAAGGGGACATGTAAGAACTGGATGGAGACAGGACTTCATACCTCTACTGAGATTTGAAGAAATCACTAGATGATTTTCATGTTACTTTTTCTGCAGATACACTCATGCTTTAACTTTGCAGTGGCTTCCCCTCAATTCCTTGATATAAGAGTATTAACTACTTTACTCAAAATTCAGGAATAAAAACTTTGCTGTTTACAGTAGGAGCTGCTCTCCATTTTCACAGCACAACTTCCTATACTACAGGTCGTCTACAGTGATCAGATCTGGTCAAATCTGGCTGATAAAAATATAATTGTAATTTTCTGTAGTAAGAGACTACTGTGCTCCAGAATCCTGAGCAGTTTCAAACTTGTGAAGCTTTACAAATCCAATTCTACTTCTGCAGATCTCAAAAAATGTGAGTACATGTGCTGTGACTTTCCCCTTTCTGAGTTTTGGGGTTATTTCGGGAGCTTTGAGGTTTGTTTTATAATCTTAGCATATTATCTAACATAAGCATTTTTATTCTTTGCTTGAGCCCTGGCTTGACAGGCTTTTGAACTAAGCAATAGCTTTTTAGCCTTGGGTCAGGGGCATAACTTACCATTAACTGAAAGTCAATTGCAAAAATAATTGTTTCTGAAATTTTCAATTATATGCTAAGGTATACATAACCTACTTAAGGGCTTACTTGCTGACTGGGCTCACTTGCTGATTCTAGCCTTTTTAGTTTTGGGGTTTGTTTGGTTGTGGGTTTGATTTTTTTTTTTAGAAAAATGTTAATGTGTCCTAAAGCAGCCAATTATGAAAACAAGCTTGCAAGCCAATGCAGTGAAAACTACAAACTCTTAAATTATCTTAACACCCTGACTGCATACTTCAAACTTATCAGGCTCTCCTTACTGTTATTTACCATACTAGCTAGTAAGTATTTATATAGGATTTTTTTTAATCAAGGGTAACAGGTGATTAAGAAAATATGTACTCAGTAAAGATTATTTGGGGAGGGGTTGCTGATATTTCCACTTAGAAAGTGAATTTGTGTCCTTCTAGATCTTCTTAATTAAGATGACAAATTTTTTTGGTGCTTGCCTCAGGAAAGTAAGAATTACATGCCATCTTTTTTTTTTTTTTTTAATACATATGTTTACTCCAGTATAATTTGCCCTCTAATTACAGTGGGGATCTTCATGGCAAGATATTTTGGTAAAAGACTGCTATAACCCCACACTCGGCTATATTAACCTTTACAGTAGGTGATTTCAGCACTGTAGACCAGTAGCTCTTACAACACTTAGGATGTTAAGCATGTGTCAGAAGATACAGTTGTGTCTCAGAACAGTCAGAAAAGCAGCCACTTGCACACTCCTACCAAGTGCTACAAACTTTAAGATAATGAGAATTTTGTCTTTTCAGCAGAGGCATCCAAACTGAAACCGACGAGTGTTTTGGTGTAGGAAAAAAAAAGACACCAGAAAAACAAAGTCAGTATTCATTTGCAACACAATGTGAACACAGTACCTGCAGCTTTTAAACAATCTGTAAGTACACTGTATACAGGCATAGATAAACTAATTAGAAAGCAGAGCCAAATACATTCTGCATAAATTAGAAAGCATTAACTTTAGAATCCATTTCCTGCTAGATCATAAGAAAGCCAATAGCACATCACTCACCTATCCTAGAATATACACGGTCCATATTCAGCACTAAAACAACTGTCTATGTAATTTCCTTGTGTTAGGAACTACAGTACAACTGCTACGCCTCACTATTTGGCTTCTGAGGCATCTACAAGGGACTTTCTGACAAGCTCTCCAGTGTATTTCAGGATGACTGACAGGACACAGTGGCTGCTGGAGGGGTGGCAGGGGGATGGGCATCCTTAAAGCTATATACTAGAGCACAAAATATGTAAAAAAAATAAAATATAAACGCTTATGAGCAATTACAAGACATGAAATATGTCATTACTGATAGTTTTGGTACTTAGAATTTTCAGCACAGCTACTGTTTTCCCATCCATTCTGACTGTATGCCAGCTTCTGCCCCAAGGCAATGACTCAGTTTCAGACTTCTGAGCTGGACAGCAAAGAGATTCATATGGCCGTCACCCAGTAACTTGGTACCAAATTTGTTTTCTTTATGCGGTTGGGTTCATTTTTTTCTATTATACATTACACTACACTGACATAAAATATATTATCCTATCAATTTCATAAAATGCACAGGCCTATTGCCTTCTAAAAAACAGGAAAGACAAGAAAAATATTAAACCAGTCTGGATTAGTATTTTTAAGCAAGGTACACATGGACAGGACACCTGAAGATTTCGAAGACATGAAAAATTGCTGAGTATATGTAACAGAGTATGCTTTAATATTTGTTCTTAATTTCAATATTTATTATACAGCTTCATTAACTGGTGCCAACACTGCTACAGAGTCAGTACATCAAGTGCAAATCACATTTTACAGAAGCCACAACAGTCGCTGTGTTTTTAATCATCTAGCTGATAAACGAAGTAAGACATTCAGAATACTAAAATATACTAGTCCTGTTTGCAATACAACAGCATGGACTTTTTTTTTGTTTTATGCTTGAAGACTTGCTGTATTTTGTGGGCCAGATTACGCCCTGGTATAGACAGATACCTCTGACAGCTGGGAAGGATGTGGCCCATTTAACACCAAAGAAAACCTATAATGCACCTGCCAAATTCTTTAGATTTCCACACAAACCTGTCAGGTTCATTCTAATCATCCCAGATTTTATCACCTCTTATCACTAGTAACAGGAAACATGTCTGTTAATGCATAGACATCACAAGGAAAAAAGAGCTGGAGAACTGAAGGCAGCACCAAAATTTGAATCTGTTAGTATTCACTGAAGACTACCTTTGTTCAAACACGTTTTACATTTAGGAATTTAGATACGCAGTGAAGTAACCAGAAGATCATTTTTAATGCTGAGAGGGAAAAAAAAAAACAAACCCGAAAAAAAAACAAAACCCACATTTTTTTCTCTTACATTCCCTTTCACTTGCCTCTGTGTCTACTACAGTACTTTTTCAACCCACTGGCCAAATTCAACCACATTCTGAAAAGTAGCTGAAAATCCCAAGGACACAAGATTTTCACCAAGTTCTTCAGCATCCTTCTCAGCATAAACAGTGTCATATGTCATCCCTTACACCGAATCTACCATGGAAAAAAACATAGTGTAAGCCCTGTGCTTACTGGATGCTGGAAACTCCATATGGCAAGGAACAGGTTATGACTCACCTAATGGCATGGAAACCTTTAACTAAGGTTTCTGGAAAAAAGTTTGAGATGGGTGAAAGTATTACAACTCAATGAACTTGTGTCATGCAGACTTTCTGATATCTAGTGATATAACAAATTAAGACAATATTCATAACATGCTCTCTTCCTTAACAGTCATCTCTACTTTTTCTACAGCATATTTCATCAAAGCACTTTTTCAGGCAGAGGCCATTTTCCAAAATCACATAAGGAAATACAGTCATAGAGGAAAAATTATTTACTTAAGATCACACAAAATGCCAGTGGCAGAAATCAGGGATGGCGTGCTGGGATACAACCATCTGGTCAGTAGACTACCTTATTCACACCTTAACTGGGGCCAATAAGCAGGCTAAGGATTACCAGATACAATTTAGAAATATAAGACTATAATCTCACCTTTCATACTCAGGTCAAAGTTACCCAGATGCTAGCACTTTGTCATAATAAGGTCAGTTAATGAATTCTTCTCCCTTAAACATACTATCACAATCACTGCCTTGGTTGAATGCATACACACACTGATAAATTCTAGATGTTCCATCAGAGGTGTGAATTCTATGGCCTACAGCTACAGAACTTTTGGCTTTGCACTAGCATGCCAGACTCTGCCTTTTAACCAATACCTATCCTGCTTGTTTTAGAAATGCTTTGCCAATCTTATCTTAACACTTCTTCCAGGTATTTTTTTGGAGGTACTGTAGCTTTTGGTCTCAGAACTGTAGCTGTAATATTTAAAATACTGAAAAAGCATTTGCTTCAAAAAAGACAAAAGAAGACAGAGGTGTGAAGTAATATGGCAGCATTTCATTCAAAATAGAAAGGTTTTCATTAATACTCTTTAGACCCATTTCAAATTCTTAAAGAAAAATTCTTTCACATGAATCTCTGTGATTCACCACATGCACATTGAGCACAGAACAAGGATCCCTCTCTATTTAAGTGACATAAAGTTCCTACATGGATGGCTATCCTGTGCTGGTAACAACAGGTTAAGAGGTCTGGCTCCAAGCCCTTCCTTTTGTTATCACTTTTAAAGTGTTCCTATCTCTATTCAGAACCAGAGACTCTGTTTAAATAAAGTTCAAGTTGACCTTCCACTAAAAATAGGATTTGTTCAACTCATTAAAAAAATGGACAAGAAAAATATCAACTAAGAGCTACTAAAAGGATTTTAAATTTTATTTTTATTAAATGCAGTCTCCTCATTTCCCCTTTTTGTTATTTGCTGAGGGTTACCTATTGCAACATTATACTACACTGTTTTGCTTAATAAATGTCTTAGTTGCAATGAGTTAAAACCCATGGTTTTCCCTTTTCTTTTTAGAGCTGCTACTCTTGAAAACTTATTTTGTAGTTTCATACCTATGCATTACCCCAGGATGTGTCACCATTACATACCACTTTATGTAACTATTTTCAAATTGACACAAAGGTTTGCATTATTTTTGTCCAGTGACCCCAACAGTATAACCCTTCTTCCCTGTTGTCTACAGACACATACAAAACAATCTCAAAATTAAAGGTAACAAATGTGACTGATACTTCTAGCGTATATATTAATCCTGAGAAATGCATGAAAACAAAAGAAATTTCTCAAACTGCATTGTTTTGGATGTAGCAGCTACTTAGCTAACACCTACAGAAGCACCATCAAAAATACAAGGAACAGGAAATACAGTATTTAAGCAAAACCATAATCCCACCATGTCACGCCTGTATACATGGCCAGACCTCTGACATGCAGATTAATTCTTCCAGTGGGGTTCCTGGTGCTGTATGCCACCCTATTTCCCCTATCAACTCAGACAACCAGTTTCAAATCAAAATGCATCTCAGAAGAAAAGGCCTACTTAGTTGATACATCATTTCTGGTAGAACAGCTTCAGAAATAAAGACTTCAGAAATAAAGACTTCAGAAATAAAGACTAAAGACATTCCTGCCCATTTATACATCTGCTCTCATTACAATTCAAAAGGACTTGGATAAAAAGCAGCCAATAAAAAAAAGAAAAAAAAAGATACAAAACAACCAAACACCAATCAAGAATAAAAAAAAAAACAAACAAAACCAAGTTTGTTTTGAGGTGGATTAGCTTCCTAAAATTAACCAACTGATTAGGAATAGGAGAGAACAGCAACAATTCATTACACTTTTTTTTCTAAATGCCTATCACCAGGCCTAATGCTTCACTGTTGGATGCCTTTTGGACTTCACTAGCTGTGAGCATAGTTCTTGTCTTTAATAAAAGGAATCCAAATGGATTTTACATAAAGAAAAATGTGTACATGAAGTTTTTTAAATATGTCAAGTGTTATATTGAACGTAACAGCCCTCCATTACTCCTCGCTCTTAAACAAGTGCCTTTCATATTTTAAAATCAAAAGTAATTGCATAAAATTTCCTTGTACAGTAATTCAGTATTCTAACATTGAGATGATAAATGTATATTTACAGGTACCTTCCTTGAATTATATGCAAAATCAAGTAAAGTACCAAGAGACAAGCTAAACTTTTTACAATAACAGCACCCATGAAACATTTATACTTCCTTTTCCAGTATTCCAACATGCTTTTTCATATTTGGAAAATAGGCAAACACATTGTACAACTTTGACTACTGGCTTCAAGTGACAAGTCCACTATGATTTAAAAATTTGCAGAACATAAAAAAAAAATGTTTAAAAGTTCTTTTTCTAGAAAGTTGGTTAAGAAAACTCAGCTTTTTAACTCAAACTTTTGAGCTAATTATTTGATTAAGCAACTATAGTTCCATTCATAGCTTCATGTACTTTCACTAAGTGGAAAATTCCCTGCATTCCTCTTCAACCTTACCTTTAGAATTGAGAATCTAACAAGAGATCCTAGAAACAGCTCCGTGAAGAACTTGATGCAGCTTGACTCCAGAGGCACTGACAGTGAGACAGCAAATGGTTCCTGTCATTCCTAGTCTCTGAGAAACATGGGGAGGGCTATACTGATTTGAGACCTCCTCCTAAATTGTTAATTCCTGTCTGGACTGACAAGTTGCTACTGAAAATACCACTTAAAAAACCCCAAGCTCATTCCTACACTTGCAAACACAGTTTGGCACTGAGCTTCTAGACCTTACATCATACGCCATTTAAGTCAATGGCAAAGGCCCCTGAAAAATCAATGAGGCTTAGTTCAAACATTAGAGAGGAAAGGGAAAGAAGGAAAGCAAAGGCCATTATTGTAAAACTCAGGTCAAATATAGTTGCAATGTACATATTATAAAAGTTCATATGAACCATGCTTTACATGACAACCTTCTTCATTTACCTTCTCAAAATATTCAAAATATATTTCTAGACAGACAACCCCACATTTATAAGACTTTCCACCAGGGCAGCCATTCGAGCAAGGGACATGAGTGAAGTTATAGCAAATTTGAGTACCCTTAAGTGTAGTATGCAAAAGCATTCATGTAAAAAAAATCTAGAAACTCTGAAAAGGCAGAGGTTGCTCACTACTTCTATCTATTCTGCTAGAGACTCTCCATTCTGCTGCTTAATATCTTAATGGTACTAAACCATTCAATCAGAAAAATTGTATAAACAGCATGTGTCAGGCTGAATTTTCTTTTTGGAAAATTTCAAGTGCAGCAATTTGGCTATTTTAGTTGATTTAGAGGTAAAAAGGGTAGATACAGCATGAAGGTTGAGGTAATCTGACACCAGCTAACACCACTGGAGAGGCTCAACTAGAAGGAAAGGAAGAGAAAGAAAGGAAAAAAAGAGAGCTGAGCAATGGGCACACAGGTGACTACTCACAGGTGAGGCAAAAAAACCAAGCCTTGGACAAGCATAAGAGAGAGTACTGAAATAACTGGAGGGAATGAGGGAGAGGGGAGATCAATCACATTAGGCCCTATCATTCAGTGGCCAACAGATTTCAGTAGCATCTTCTGTGCTTGAAGCATAGAAGGAAAGATTTGAAAGGCAGATAAAATGTGTATACAGAAGATATTACAGATTTTGTTCCCCTGTAAAAGCATCGAATATTATTCACAGAATAAATATTATCCACAGAACAAATACTATTCACATAAACTAAGGACACTTTCCCAGAGGATGCAATAATTTAATATGGGGAAATGTACCTACTATTGCCATATTAAACTTACAATTTTATTCAGAATTCATTCCTCAGAATTTTTCTCTGGGTTCAACCTTGAAACCTTCAACTCATGAATTCAGAAAGCATGAACAACAGTAGTCAGACCAGAAAGCTTCCAGAACAAGAGATTTGATTTTCTCGGCACTATATTAAATCTGAGTGATAAAATGCAAGTCTAAATCTTACTAACTGCAGTTACAGTACTTCTCAGCATTTCTCAGCTCTCTTACTTCACAAATGCTATTTGAAGGTTAAGAACAAACAAAACCAGAATTCACTTAACTGAAAGACTGAATATAGGCAAGTGGAGTTATGCAGCTGATACCTATTTTTCAATCATTAAATCTTTGTAACTACATCAGTGCTTCATAAATTAAGCAAATTACTACAGTGGTGAAGAAAGATCCTCCTTATTTCAACAGGTACACTAAGGAGAGGTGTGAAAAATACTGGTTTTATTTAAAGTTCTTTGTTCTGGATTCAGTTGCTTAACCTAATCTGCTAGTGCCACCTTAGATACTGTAGGGCATTCATAATACAAGCCCCCAGGGCACTGTAGGTTTCCCAACAGACTTCAACTACATATGCCAGGGCTGGATATGAGGATGCTTTATGAAGCCCTATGTGTCTTAAAATGTCTCTAGATATGTATGCTCTGGCACCTGAATCATTCACAAGCTGTCTTTAGCTTAAAAAATAACCCCTCCTATTCATTTGTTGCTACAAAGCTTTTCTACTTGAATCTGGCTTTAATAGGTCACTTGTGAAGATCACCTGTGAAAGTGGCAGGCACATGTCATTAGAAGTTATGAAGTCATGCAGTGCCACTGCAAATATCACTGCAGCACCATTTCTTAAGCACCTTTAAAACGCTCCACACACAATATCTAAAAATATGTTAATGGTATAGGGTACTGTAAACTACTATATTACTGTACTTTTCTGTGGGGGGCAGAATGTATCAAAACTCTCAGAGACCATGGGAAGGAGGAACTACAGCAGGCAATTAAGAGTGACTTTTCAATAGATGATCCAGCTTGCGCTCTACCTCTGGGTCCGTGCCTCCATCCTCACACTTTTCCACTTTGGCTGTCTTCCAGATTTCCTTAACAGCCTTCATGTCACCTTGTCCATGCCTCTAACATCTGCTCTCTATTACCTAGTCACAACTACCTATAACTTCACATCTTGTGAAATTTAATCCTTTAACTTCTATACCTAGCCCATCTTTCACTACTAATTTCTTAATCTGTCACGCAGTGTTTTGCTGGACAATCCAATACAATGGCATCCACACAGAAAAAAATAAGCTCTCATCACAGAAATACCAGTCATTTTGCTGTGAAAACTACATTAAACTAATCACAAAATAACACTTGTTGGATTTTTTCCTCAACTCCCTTGTTCTACACTTATTTTAAAAACTATCTTTTTAGACAGACTATTTTTCCTTTGTTCAACTATTTTTCTCCTTTTCTGTTAAATCTAAGAACTTTACAAAATATATGATCATTGTTCAGGTACTTACAGAACTCAATAGCTTCTTCCAGGCCATAAACTTGCCAATTCCTCTGACAAATTGCAAGAACTCTATACACTGCAGTCATTTTATTCTCTCATACCAAGGTACTTTACTCTTGAACTTTCTAAAACACAATGCACCAACCAAGCTGCATAGCCACTAAGCAATATTAAAAGGTTTAACCCAACAGAGAAAAAGAAGCTAACAGCAAAAGGACTCAAAACCCTACTCCAAACCCTTCTTCCCCTCCATTTTTGTCCCCAATTTGTGATGATTGTTAAGGATTACTTCAAAAGCTCTGGTAACCTCTGAGCCGCAGTCAGAATAGCCAGATTTTGAACAAGGGTCTTGCCTCCCCAAACCACTGAAAATAATCACCTTGTCCCAAAAGACCCTGAAAGCACTTTCAAATTTTGCTGAGGGAGTTCCTGGAAAAGATATGTGTGTGATATGACAGAAACAGGGCAGCAGAGGTGAGTGCATGCATCTCCCTGGAAAGTGGGCTGGCAAAACAGATGAAAGATGCTACACTAAAACACAGTTGTCAAAACCCCTATACGAAATATATTTTCACCTACTTAACATGCTCGTACCATTCATGCCACAGAAGTCAGTTTAAAATGCCAGAACAGCTCTGAGCAAAAAAAAGCAACCAGATCTGTAATACACCAGAGCACTACCATTGTATCTAGAAACACCTCTCTGAGACATTCTCTTTTCAGTAAGGGATATTCATGTACCTCTTTTTGCCCCTAAGTGTCTTCCCAGTTTCTGTGTTGAGGGAACTGCCTCAACAGCCTGCTGCATACACACACTCCTGTTACAACCTGTATTCTAACATTCCCAGCTCCCTGTTTCCATCGCTCCCTTCTCCCACTCTCTGCTCCTTCTCCCACTCTCTGCTCCTTCTCCCACTCCCTGCTCCTTCTCCCACTCCACAGGACACAGATGCTCTTGCCCTATTACTTGGGGTAAGCTCGAAAACCCACGCGGGCTGAGGGTGGTCCGGAGGTGAAGGGAACTCACCTGCTGCCCTCTACTCCCCACGCTACTCTGCCCCGCCTCTCCCTGAACGGGAACAGAACACGGTCCACCTCACCCCGCCACAACGCTCAACCCGCGCCAAAGGCCGCGGTCCCGCCCCAACGGCTCTGCTCGCGCCACAGCCCCAGGACCGGGCACCCGCCCCAACGTCTGCCTTCCCTCGAGCTACTGACAGGCGTGCTGCGCGCTGCCTGTCGTTCTCCGTTTGTACCTTGACATGTAGTTTACAGAGGGGGTCTCACCCTCTTCATGTACCCGCTGCCCGCCGGCCTGGTGCTTCTTCGACGAAGTTTCTTCCTT
This sequence comes from Pezoporus wallicus, assembly GCF_028554395.1. Classification (NCBI taxonomy): domain Eukaryota; kingdom Metazoa; phylum Chordata; class Aves; order Psittaciformes; family Psittacidae; genus Pezoporus; species Pezoporus wallicus. The sequence goes on from NW_026642003.1 coordinate 60,472, forward strand.
TACACCGTGTGACAAACAGCTCTTGTTCTGCAGTGTGTTTGCAAACAAGAGAGCTGTCTCCTAAACACATTCGCGTGAAGATCTGACACCACAATGGGCATTGTGCAGTGCCGTGTTTGCTTCAGTAATCTGGAACATGCTAAGCCAAAGGAAATTCTAAACCCGAATTACTTAGCAAAATTTCACACTGCTGCAGGAACCCCTGATGTTAGCTGTCACTTGAATCACTTCAGAAATATTTTTTTCTTTTACAGACAGCACTTTCCCATATTCCAACTGGCCATTTGCCTTCAGCTGTTATCTGTAAGTAAATTCAGTTATTACTAATTTCTTTCTAAGTTGCTTTACTAGTTTATTCAATTTTCATAGACGTATTGAGGAGACCTAATGTAATTCACGTTTATACATTATTAACCAAACTTGTCAGAACTCTAATTGAATCCATAAACTGTAATTTTATACAAACAATAAATAATATTATGTAAAGACAGAACTCTCTAAAAACAGCCTGCTTACAAGGCACTACTTCCCATTACTACTCCATACAGTGCAGTATGAAATTAGCAGTATGGAAGCTTAATTGCAAAATTAATCATATCACCATGAGTGTCAGAAAGAAAACAGCACTGCCTGCAGTTCCTGAACCCATGTTTAAATCTTCCAGGGATCCACACAAGGACAAGATGCAAATCTCAATACTTCCATTGCTTGAAGTTTATTTCTTAAAACTATCTTTTGGAATTTTCACCAGGAATATTTTTCTTAAGTACGAAACACAAGCTATAAAGGTAGGAATAACCAAAAAGCAAAAATTATTATAATATCATGAATATCACAAGGTTCTCAATTCCACAAAAGCACCTTATCGTGTTTCTCCACATGCAGCCTGCCAGTGACATAAAACATCAATATAAACCTATAACAAACTTTTAACAATGAGTGCTAATATTGTATACCATAGATTTCTGCACAAGCAAAATGCTAACAGTAGATGTGTAATTAGTAGATTTTCTAATGTTGCATAACATGTATATGTAGAAGCTTAATTTGAAACAAGGACACTGAGTTGAAAGACTTGTAAATTGACTTCAAAGGATAATCTCTTCTGTGACTCAGTTTTAGCTTTCCTACATTCAAAGTTTTATAATTCAAAATATACAAAGTATTTTGCTTTGTATGTGTAAAGAATTGCAAAAGTTTATTCCTACAATCTACCACTGAGGCTTAACAGGAATTAAAAGTAAAGTGGTAGTTTACCCAGAATAATTGCAACCTGCTGATACTACAAATAGATTTTATGTTTAGGCATAAATGTGATTAAGCCAGTCATTGATCAACAGGGAGATTTTCTGATGTTTTAATACACAATTTGTGTCGGGTTCATTAATTCACTCACATTCTTCAAGGGAGATGTAAAATTTACTCGAATATTTTAAATTACATATAGGCACAAAGTTACTGTTCCACTGACATGGCTGTTTTTCTTGCTAACTCAGGCAGAATCTAAGCCAATTTTTCTGTTGCAAGCATCACAGATACAACATATTAATATTTCTATCAGGAATAAATGTTGAAACTGTTGTATTTGTGAAGCTGATAGAGACTGATTAAGTAAGAAGCCACAGAGGAAATGTATGATAAGGGGTGGATTAGGCATTACTGACTGAAAGTTGCACTTGAGGTCAAAAAAGGCAAGAAAATGGAAGTGTTGAAATGCTTGGGGCTCAGTCCTGTATTTTTAAAGAAGACAGTAACAATATAAAGATTACTTAATGCTGAAGAATACATTTGAACCTGATTATAACTTGTACATTTTTTCTACTGGTTGGTTAAACTGTCCATATTCCTAATAAAAATTCTGCAGTATCTATCATCTTCACTTACAGGAGTTAGACTTGAAAAAAATATGGGCAAAGCTATCTAGTACCATTATTTTATCTAAGTCCTAAACCAAAATTTTCTTTGTTATCTATTCCAGAGACCAGCTCTTGCTAGTTTTAAGTAATAAAGTAATAAATTAAGAAATAAAACTTTTAAGATTCTTTTGGGAGGTAAGTTTACTTTCCTAAATGCACTTACCCGGTTGGAAATGTCATCTGTTACCCATGTTCTTTTTTCGACCAGTTACATCTTCATTAAAAGCCCATGAGATACACAAAAGCTTTTTTGTGTGTTTACTTCACCTGTAGTACTGCCATGAAGAAAAATTCTGGGCACTGATGGTTTTCATTTAGTTTGAATTTCCAAAGCAGGTGTATTATAATTGCATTTTCAGTTTAGGAAAACTTTCTAAATACCACAATCCTGGAGGCTGTCAGCTGTAGTTCTTATTCCCACTTAAAAACAGGTGCCATACGTTCAAAAATTCTAGATCTATAGAACAATACATTAATAAAGCCATGTTATATGCATGAATTCTGATAATGAACCAATTCTTTGACAATATCATTGTATGCACATTAACCATATATATGCATAAATTTAGCTAATTTTAGTGTATGACATACCAAATGCTTTAGTAGGCTGTTAGTCTCATAACTAGTCATCTTAAGGACTGCTCAATGGCTACTGGAAAGCATTTCTGAAGAATTTCTCACACCACTCTGAAGAAGGTGAGCTTACCCTTGCCCACCGCGGACAAGGATCTCCCTCTCTGATGTCTGTAAAAGATGACCTGAGCAGCTGGCTGCAGCATCTAAAAGCTAAGTGCTTACTTGAATGCTGTGGAAGATCTATTCTACTCAAACTACCCATTTTCTCTCTCTCCCCTTACATTGCTTCAGCCCCTTAAGGTAGCCAAGTATCTCAGACTTTAAGGTCTTTAAAATAAGATTATGTAGAGTAGGGCCATGCTTTATTAATTAAACACCTGTACCTGCAGAGGCTCTCCAGTACTTGCAGCAGACCTTATTACATTTCAGGAATTTCAGAGTTTTACTTCAGGCTTGTATCTCAAGGTTTTAATGACTTTTTTAGATACTGAACTTCCCTATCTCAGTAATTTAACACCGGAATGCTATTTTAGTTGAGGCTTTCTTTAGAATATTTTTAGTGATTTCTGTTGTAGTAAGATCACTTTCTGTGTTGGGAGCACAGTAGCTTCATAGTGAAGCGCTAGAATTCAAATAGCACTCAGCAAATGATAACATTCTCCCTAATCCCTTTTTGATCACTGCTCATCTGCAAAGATTATTATATGAAAGTGCTTAAACCTGCTCTTTCTGCATGTGGTACCTCCAAACACATCCTATTGGATTTTTTACTTGCAGCTTGCACAACGAACACTGGAGGTCACTCTAGCATTGCTCAAGTAACAATTTTCTCTAAATAGAGACAGATACCAAGTTTTTCAAGACTTAACTTGAATTCAGTTGGTTAAATATAATATTTTTTGTGTCATTTATACAAGTCAGACAACTCTCATGATTTATTATGTTTTACTGAACTTGCACATTTAACTCAAGTCCTAGATCCTGTCAACACAAAATAAAGGCACCTATCATTTAAAGGAAATAATAAGTTTCTTCTTAGGAAATAAAGACTCCTAAATTCAAAATATAGAAGCTGGACATTGCAAATTGTGATAAAAAAGGAACACTCATTCTGCTTCCAGGTTTCAATGGCACAGAGCACTGCATGTATGTTCTGTATGTTTCTTTACAATTCTTTGTTCCTTGTAAGCTGGCAAAAGCCTATGGACTTAGAATGGTTAGGGTGTAGGGTTTCGCCTTTCAAGGAAAGCCTGAGGGAGAACAACTGAACTCAAGTGTTCCCTCAAGCTCCAGATCCAAACCCTTAGACCACAGTCATAGCTGTTTCTGTGTGAGGAGGATGCGGGGGGAGTGGGTGAACAACCGAAGAACAACAGCTATGGTTCAGTCTCTTCAGGAACAGTTGGAACAAATACCTTACTTGAAGGGTATTACCAAATTTGAACTTTGATGTGTTGTTACAATTTGGTTTCCTTTGGCTTTGAGTACTAAGAAGTTCTTGCATTCTGTAAGATTTTCCTAGACCAAACTACTTGCATGGATTTCTAGTCTCTTTTCTGTAAAGAAAATAAATCTTCAGCAGATGTGTTAGTGTAGAAGAGCTCTGCTTTTTGTCTGCAAATCAATTTACAAATAAAAATTAAAAAAAAAGCAGCAGCTTTGACTAAAAGTCCCAACAAGTCTTTTCTGGCTTTTACACCTGAGAAACACTTGTTTCTCTACCAGCAGACATCATCTCTGACTGTCTCCACCTCTATAGCTGTTCTTTAAGAAGTACCCTGTGGCTATAATGCAGTATACTGAGGGCAGTACTTTTCCTCACCCTGCTCTTCACGCACTTGCTATTCACGTTATCATAAAAATTTGGTATAATCATGCTTTTCGTCTTCATATATATGAAACTAGGTACACTACGGGATAAAGACAGCATCTTACCAAGCTTATGAGAGCCTTACCCAAACACACAAAACTCGATGAACATTGGCAAAACTGTCCAAATCACTCTTAAATATAAGCACATTAACCAACCACAATTTAAATGAAGATTATTATGACACTAAACTACTGAGTTGGATAGGGGGATATAAAGCAGGATAATAAGGACCATTTCATGTGTTAATGTGTTTAAGGTGTTCCTTATTACCTAAAACACAGCAAACAGCAAAAACATAAGTTTTTTACTTTTTTTTTTTTAATATCCCAAATAATACAGAAGGACATACAGGAGAGAAAGAAGAAAAACACAGATAATAGAAACAGTAGCATTGAACCCTATGCATGGAAGTGAAAAACAACAAATCGCTAATATGTAGTGTCAATTTTTCTGTGTCAATCCAGCCTTCTACTGCCTACTTTAGAGAAATGATTAAAGGTCTGTTACCACAACAGGCGTGAATACATATAAGGGACCATCCATGTTCCTACACAGTGGTCCATAAACACTGCTGTCATTCTTGTTTCCCATTGAAACTAATGATAAATTTGCAACTGTTTTCCTAACTCAGAACTGAACAGCCACAGCTAGCTGACAATGACCACAAACTGACCTAACTCCCAATTGTTAATGAGCAATTAAAGATGAGGAATCAAACCTTTTTAAAAGTTGTAACAACTTCAATGGTAAAGAGAATTTGATAAATGTGGGAGTACAACAAAACAGCTGAATCGTAGAATCACAGAATAGTTTGGGTTGGAATGAACCTTAAAGCTCATCCAGTTCTAACCCCCCTGCCACAGGCAGGGACACCATCCACTATACCAGGTTGCTCAACCCCATCCAAACAGGCATTAAACACCTGCAGGGATGGGGCCTCCACAACTTCTCTGGTGTCTCACCATCCTCACAGGAAAGAACTGCTTCCTGATATCTAATTTAAATCTGTCCTCTTTCAGCTTACAGCCATTATCCCTTGTCCTAGCACACATGCCTTTGTAAAATGTCCCTCTCCAGATTTCCTGTCAGCACCTTTAGGTACCGGAAGCTGCTATAAGGTCTCCCCAGAGCCTTCTCTTCTTCAGGGTGAACAATCCCAACTCTCTCAGCCTATCTTCATGTGAGAGCTGCTCCAGCATGCTGATCATCTTTGTGGCCCTCCTCTGGACTCACTCAAGCAGGTCCGTGTCCCTCTTGTCGGGGAACTGAGTTCTTTTGAAATTACAGAAACACCTTGTGCTTTCTATGTCTCTCTGTCCTCTATATTCCCCAGGTTAGGTTGGAGAGAAAAGTCCTAAAAGATTAATTTTAGAAGACTATTTTGAGATCCTTATTAATCCAGCAATACTTCTACTGCTGAGGAAAGTTAAGGAATTATTAAAGAGTATTTCTTAATTAGTAACCCATACAAAACAAAACAAAAAAACCCACCTAGAAAACAGAAATGGGGTGGATGGCTGGGAAGAGAAGCACAATCATCAACATCCCTTCAGCTATTAAATAAAAAAAAAAAAGTGTTAACAAAAACTGTGACTCTAGAAAGGGAAATAGGGTAAAATTCCTAGCATAAGCATACCCAGCAAACTGAAGGGATGAAAAGGGAAATTATTTGTATCCACTGCAGCATTTATATAAAGTCAAGTAAGATTTAATTTTCATTATACTACTCCTGACACAATTAACTATTGCTAGGGTAAAAAAAAAAACAAAACACCACCACAGTGAATGAAATCACACATAAAAGTTACAACAGAATTCTTGTTATAGCTGAGGAACAGAACAGTAAAACCAGGAAAGGTATTTACAGCACCACTGTAAAAATGAATGCAATGCCTGATAGTTACTTGATTTTGTAGCACAAACTGGTTGCATTCAAACTAGCAAATCCAAGCGTGCCTGCAAACATTCCCAGGCAGAATTTGCAGGAGCACAGAGTCTTTACGTTTTAGGTTGAAAACCCTAGCAGCATATAAAGTGACATTTATTTTTTCCTGAGCTGAAAAGCTGCATGAGTAATTCAGTCAAGTTACTCCGTACTCTGGAAAAAGTACAGTGAACTGCACCGGCTGTCTTCTCAACAGCAAGAACTGATCGTTTATAGCAGTGAAAAAATTACTGTATGAAAGATGGCGCTAATTTCAGCTGCCTAAAGCCTCACGGTACTGAGCAGAATGGAATTCTTTTAACTGGGGAGAAAGAAAGGAAATTTAAAAGGTGACAGTGGTTGCTAACACGTCTGCTTCCCCACACTCAAACAGTACTCTCAAATCCACCGGCACGCACTCCCGCAGTTCCCTCTAACCGGGCACGGCTGACATACAGTGTACACCCGTCCTCTGCAACGCCACTGCTACTGCGAGGCGGCCACGACGGCGCGCGGGGGCGAGCAGCCGTGAGACGCGGCGGTGCCCATTGGCTCCTCGCACGGCTGGAGGCAGAACTTCCGCCGCCGGAACACTGGGTAAGGATTTCAGCCCAGAGGATTTGATACCAACAGCAGCGATGGCCGAGTGGTTAAGGCGTTGGACTTGAAATCCAATGGGGTCTCCCCGCGCAGGTTCGAACCCTGCTCGCTGCGGCCCCGTGGGGGTTAGATTTTTTTGTGTGGAGATTTTATTCGTCATGTCTTCTTTCACTACTAAACATGCTTCTGCACCAAGGAATATGGTATTTATCCGATTGCAACTCATTAGGCTACACCTATGTACTCCTCCCCTGCTTTTGTAAAGAAATAAAAGCAGTATCAAAGCAGCAATAGGTCCCACCCGTGCCTGTAATCTAGAACAGATGAGAGAAACTGTGTAATGCAGTTTTAGGTAACATTCCAAATTAATAAAAAGAAAAGAGTCAAAATACTAAACAGAGTGGGCAAGCTTTGCACTAAGCCCTTCTTTTTCACTGCATCTCTGAAGAAGTTGCCAGGTTTTTTACTGGCCATTCAGTCTTATTTCCAAAAGATGTTTCACTGCTTCAGCAGATCTGAAGACAAAGCACCAACCCAGTAAATATTATTAGGAATTCCGCAATTTCAAAATGTCCTTTTCACTGGAGCTTTGTGGGAATGAAAATGTCAAATGACTGACACCAAAATATGTGGTTATTTTGAATTTTATGTTGAAAAGCAGGCTGTTGGAAAAGTAGCAAAAATCTCCTCTAAGGATGTATTTGCATTCAATGAACCTTTTCTCCTTGAAACTGATTTTCCTTAAAATTTGCAGTTGAAAAATAAAAAAGCAGCCACAAAAATAAGCAAACAAAAAAGTTATTTTCCACCCTCACCCTTCAGCAAGATTTATTAAAATGTTTCCATGAAAGCACTAAAGAACCATATGGTTTTAATTGCAATAATTCTTTGTAATTCCAGAAGAAAGTAAGGACTGCTAAAAGGCCAACTAAAGCTACATATGCATCAGTAACACTAGTGTTTGGAGTTCAGTGCTCTCCTCTTGACACCTATCACTTTCATCTCCATTTTATAACAAAGAGTTAAAGTAGTACTGTCCTGATCTGCTTCCCTTTTAAACCTCAGGTATAACACTGAGAAAGAGCAAGGCAGTAATAACTCTGGTGCTGGAGTACAGACCCCGAAAGGTGCATTTGGGCTTAACCCATGTTGAGCCCATGCATACCAACATGTACCATCTCTGCCCCTCAGTGCAATTTTCCTCCCCAAACCTGGCTCAGGCTCACTGCACAGTACCGTTAGGGATCAAGGTGCCTCCAGACAGCTAAACAAAGAGATGCTCAAGATGTCAAGTTCCCTTGCATCATCAGCTATCCACACTAAAGCAAGCAGCCTAGTCCTTTGGCAGTGGCAGGCCAAGGATGGACGTGGGAAGACTTTGAAAGCAAGGACTGGAAGTAGTAGAAAGCACCAAAAGCACCCAGGTCCAACCATCTGGCACAGTCTCTTACTCCTCTGGAACTTTCTGCTCATCCTCCTGCCCCACCTGATCCCATCAATATTATTCACACAAAGTTGCTTATGAGGAGAAGCTGACAGTCCTCCCCTTGGGGGCTCCACGGAAATTACTGCCAGTGAAGGATCAGCTCTGACAATCCTGGCAAAATAAATGTAGTTTCTGTAAGGATTAACGCCTGATAGTCAAACTGCATCCATCTCCTTAGAAAAGATGTTTCCCTTTGGTGCCAAGAGTCCTTTGATATTTTTGGAGAAACAGTTTTGACAAAGAAACAAGCAAATCATTTTGTCCAAAGCACATCAAGACTGGAAACCTAACAAACACTGGCAGCAAATTTCTTCTAGAAGTAACCCCTCTTCCTTACTGCCCCACCAGAAGAAGGGAACAAGATCAAACCACATGAGGATAGAATCAAGAGGAAAGAAAATTTGTTTTCTCCAGCATCCATCACCTGTGACAGGTTAGGATATCCATCAGAGACATAAAATGTGTAAAAGTTCCCAGTGTGTATTGTGCACTATCCTAATGACTCAGCCACAAGCCTTTCAAATCTGGGACAAAAAAAATACATGAAGAGCCTCATCTTCATTAACATGGGCGGAAGAAAAGACTAATAACTGAAGGTGAAAGAACAAACATACACAGTGTCTCCCATTACGGGGGAGGCTCGGTACCTCTTATAACAGCAGGATGAGCACGTACACTGGGTTGCAATAAAAATACCCAGCATAAACTAACTGATAAATATCACCTCATCTGACAATGACAGAGGCTGACTTAGTGAATTGCTTTATCTTTTGCTATGTAATTTTATCAGCCTCACAACAGCTTCACTGCTTACCTTCCCAGCAGTCCTGTCTCTCATTTCAGATATGAAACTGTAAGATAGCAATGTTCGTGCTCAGGAAATTAAAACTACCCACTATCTCTTTTAATCATCAGGATACTTGCTTCTATTACAGAACATATATACTGCCTTTTTTTCCCCCTGTCCTCCACCCCCATTCAAAGAGGAAAACAGGCATTCAGGAAATGACCTTACCTATCATTAAGCATTATTCAGCCTGAGATTTCAAGTCATATACTATCTGTATTCATCATCAAAACTTCAAACTCTTATATTGCCACTTGGGAAACACTGGCAAAACAACTTGGCAAATACTGGCAAAATAAAAAGCTTGTGTAGAACTAGAACATTGTCAATCCTACATTTTCAGCATTTGCACAAAAACAGCAGTAATTAAAAAATATATTGATTTTATACAATTCAAGAACATCCCCTCCCCTTGAGCTGCTCTGTTTCATTGCAAACAGCTGGCTAAATATTTGCTTATTTTTAGTATTACAAAATTGATTGACAGAGTTTCAGAGACCTAGAAACAGTATTAAACAACATTCCCTATTCTCTGTATTTTATTGTCATCATCTACTTGTACCCCCATCTGCTACCTCATAACTTCCGGCTGAAATATCATTAGCCCTCACTAATGTCCAGTTACAGCCAAGTTTAATCCATACTTTTGACCAGACTTCAGAGGAACTAGGCGCACCTCACAGGTGTGCTTATTTTCATACCAATCTATGCCAAGTCATTTGGAGCTACAGCTAACAAAGCACTCAAGCATGTTAATGCTCAGTCACTGCATAGTGAAAGCACACTCCAAGTCAGACTCCTCAGGTATCCAGAAGGTTCAGAACCCTTTGCTACCTAGCTAAATAACTCAGAAGAAGTGCTAAAGAAGAAAATGGGACCTTGCCATCCCTTACAGGTAGCAGCCCTCTTTCTCCAACTTTAGATACTTCTAATACATAGCATCTGCTTTGTTGCTGTTGTTCCCCACCCCACAACTGTCCCTTATGCAGCAGTCTCCATTTTGCAAAGAAAGTTAAATTTTCTGTTGCCACTGAAAAGCTGCGTGTACCTAACTCTTGCCTCTTAATCACATCTTCACAGAGCTTTAGAGATCCACCTTACAACCCCTGCTTCAATTAGTATTTAAGCATATTAAGCATGTTATGTGCTTACCAATGCAGAGGCCAAGGCACACGTTATTGTGGATAATGGGGCTTTTGCTGGATCTTTTTATGCTACTTGCAGAAAACTTCTAAAAATACTATGTATTTAAAATAAAATAGTAATAATAATAAAAATGAAAAAACGCAGTTCAAACTTGGGAGGTAGACCCTGAATCAGCTAACAGACTGATTTATCAGCTTATTTCTTTTATTACTAATGTGAGGGAGAACTGGGCATCCCAGTTACTCCAGTTAAATGTTCTTACTGGCCAACAGGTCAGGTCTCACCAATGTTTTCCCAAAAGCAAAACAGGCTGCACAGCTTCCTCTTGCTTTCATAACTGGACTCCCTTAAGCTTTTAACCACTGCAGGTACAAATAAGAAATTCAAAAGGGATCTCTGTGGTGGGCAGAGGATTTTAATTTAACAAAAAATGAAAACAACCCCTTTTTGTATGCATGCGGTTTTATTTGTTGCTGATGGAATTACTTGCCTGCACAAAAATACAATGTCAATACCCAACACATTATCTGGGTTTACAAAGAAGAAAATAAACAATGTAGAATATGAAAAGTCGTCCAAAATATGGAAAACATATTAATGCTGACTAGCCTGATTCTTCATTCTTCACCATACAAAACCTCGATAAGACCCTGTCTACCCAGCCAGAGCCAGGAGGTAAATTAATATTAAGCCACAGTGTGAGAAACGGTCTCTAGGTTCAGGCAGGCCAATGCTGGCACACACACCAGGGGTATTAGCTGTTCACCAATAAATCTTAAGAAGAAAGTTGCTAACTGGAGAACTGAAGTTCAGAAACTGCCTTCCACAATAAATAGCTGGTGCAAAAAGTATACTTGCTTAACAAATTAGAAAGTGAAGGGATTTCTAGGAGTGCTTGATCTATCACGGTGACCTTCCTGAATAATAAGAACCTTCTTATTTAATTCATACTGTAAGATCACAATTCTCCAACAGATTAAGTTTGTAACAGTATTAGGCATGTGTGCACTATAAATCACTACAGGAAGAACAATGCAGTGGAGAAGTGAACCAGAATACACAGTTTAGAAATAAGCACAGTTTTGTTTAAAGCTCATTGTCATATGGCTTTTGGAAGATAATTACATAATAGTATCATTTGCTGGAGTCTAACATTGACTTTTGATTCTACCAAGAGTATGTTCTTCATAACATCACAGCATTAAGAAAAATATTATTCACTACACAGTATTTAAGAGTACAAGAAACAATATATAGGATGTTACATAACGTCACAAAATTACTTCATATTAATACTGAAAAGGGCTTTGCTTAAGTTTGCTCATTAAACAAAAAGACCTCCACCCGTAATGCTCATATCATGTGTGAGCAAACCAGTATTAAAACATTTATTCAAACAACGTTCACATCGCAATGCATCAATACAAAATACAAATAGCTTATAACTGCTGGAAAAAACAATACTGAATCGTTGAACAGATGATCTTATGTGTACTTTTAGATCTCATAGTTTCTGAATTTCCTCAGAAGCTCTGACGGAGCATCCCCTGACCAGCGGAAACGCAAGTGCCAATAATTTGCCTCTGAAAATCCTGAGGTAAAAAGAGAAAGACAAATACATTATTATAAACATGTATAAAACTAAGTTGTCTGAAGTAACACTCTGTAATCTTATCAAGAAAAAAGTAAAAGAATGGTCAAGGGATCTTGACTAGCAGGGACAACCTGTATTCCTGGCACCACTTGAACAAGAACTCAAGCAAACACCAATCTTCAAGATATATATCAGCTGGGAACAGTCTAAAGGAGAACACCAAAAATAACGGCTATACAGAAAAAGAGGGCTTACAAAGAAAAACTGAATAAATTGCATTTGCTTAGTCTAAAGAAAAAGGGAGAGTGACATGTTGAATCTCAAGTACATGAAAGGCAGCAGTGAGGACAGAAGCCACAGATGGCTCTTTCTTTTTTTTTTTTTCACTGTGCAAAATTTATGATCTATGGCCTCTCAATGCTAAAATGTGATCTTTCTATATCAAGAAGCTGAAACCTATTACCAGGCTTTGTGTTACAATCTCTTACTCACTATGAGTACTGTAGCCATAATTCTTACAAACAAGCAGATATGAACTGAAAATATCCCAGTTTAATAGTGGAACTCTATATACAAAATTTTCCTGGACCAAGACAAAACCATTATCAATGTCCTAACAACAACTATGAACACTGAAGGGCATACAGGCCCTGTCAAATATCTTTTAATATTAACATTTATTAATATAAATATATGCCTACTGGATAAATTAAGTAGGCATTTGATGAGTTTGATATTTTTACCATTCAGATCTCTGGAAATTAAACTAAAACTTAAAAAATATTATGAGAAAGAAGATGCCTGCAAAGAAAGATCACCATTACAAGGAACAAGATGATGGTTTATTTACTTTGAAATTTTTTTGATCTACAAAGGATATAGTGACAATTTCATTACCAAAAAATAGCCAATAGTATAATGTCATAAAGCATATTTTTAAAATATAAAATTTTCAGTTGCGCTTCACATACGTTTGTACAATTTTCTTATCTATTTTCTGCATTCCACCCATGTTTGGGATTCAGTCAGGTTTTGCTATCCTCATAGTTCAACATAATTTCCTGTTTGACCAAGCTTGGAAGAAATTACAGAACTTTGTTTAATAGTAGTTCTCTAATAACATAAGCCTAAGGTTATAAAACCCCTGAAGAATCAAGCAGAACAAAGGGTGGCCATTGTGGTAAGTAAACTTTGATTCAAGCATACAAACCTAAGCAGCAGACAGGAAATGGTCAAATGACAGCTTTTAAAATACACATTTATCCTGCTGCATGCACTATTTAAAAACAAACTGTTCAAATGGAAAAGAAACCTTCAACTCTCAATTTTTAGTCCTCATTAAGTCGTCAGGTGCAAACTGTGCAGAAACACTGAATGACGCATAAAAAAAAAAGCAAAATACCTAAATATTTTGACAGTTTTTAAAGTTATTTTAAATAAAATCACTGAAAATAATTCCCCTCCTCCACCCCCTCCTTTCTTTTTTTTTTTTATTTTGATACAGCAGTAAAACTGAACTTTCCATTTTGGTTTAATTTTTTTCTTCTCCAGTTTTGGGGTTTACTAGCAATCAAGCAAAAAAACATGGGGTAGGGAGGAAGAAAGGTCTGAAAGCTTCAAAGTTAAATAAATAATAAACAATGTAAAACCCAAAACAAAATCCCAACCCAAACCCACATTAAAAAAGCTACCAGTTAAACATATTATTCTGGAGAAGAATTCTCATGACAAAGCCTGCTTTTCGGGCCAATTCCTGGATAATGCAGTTTTCTCTAACTTCTGGTTTCACTTACTTGGGGAGTCTGGATTCTTTGAAGACTGTGGTTTCCCATCAGGAATTGCAACATCATCTTGCTCCTTGTTCCCATCTGACAGTCCTTCTTCACTGTTTTCAGTCTTTTGGGTCCAAATCTCACTAGTTACGATGCTGCTATTATTCGAGCCAGGAGCTTCCAGCATTTGGTCCTTCTTATTTTGGACAGCCCAATGCATTGACTAAAGAAATGCAAAAATTACGAATAAAGAACAAACTACTATGCTTTAAAAGATTTTTAGTGAACTTCTCTTTTCTTTTTTACACTGTTGTAATGAATGGTCAAACAAAGCATATATTACAGAGAAACTTGCAGGACAATAGGATAGAGGAAAGCACAGCTAATTACAGAAATAGCATTTGAGAGGATAGTTTATCTCAGGGGACGAAGAACAAAGTACAAGTGCACCAAATAATTCCAAGGGTGTTTTGATCAGTTTCTTCTCTCATGTCTTTAGACGCTTTTTAAAGAGGGCTAGCGTGACTTAGAAATGTCTGTTTTCAAAGCTGTCTTTGACTTTAAGGTACCTTTTGAAAACAAGATGATTTGGAAAGATTCACTATTGAAGTCTGTGGAATTATTTCTATTTGGAACTGAACTAAGCTTGATAGGATATTTCGAGCAAACATTTAAACTTAGGCATAATGCTTTAGTTGAAGAGGCTCTCAAGCTTCTCTCATAAGCAGAACTGAGGTGGGCAGAACTGGCAATATGAGTACATATTCACCTGCCCTAAAATATGACCATGCAGACTTGTAGCTACCATTCACCCTCATAAGGAAGGAAAAAAAAATAATCAAACATTACATAATTAGGATCTAATAGGAATATGCCACCACATTAATTCACTAACAGAATTAGGAGGGTAAACAACCATCAGAACACTTGCTTGTCACAAATCACCCCATTAGCCTAGCAGGGCCCCTCCAAAGACGTGTATGAAGCCCAGGGTGCCAGGGAACCTAGATTTTTCAATGAGCTCTTTATTTCATCACACAGCATGAAAACCCATCTGATAAGCAACATACCAGAAGGAGAATATATTATACACAGGTCCTAGCTTTAATTTTTAAAATAATAAAAGGGTCCTACAAAAGCAAAGTGTGCTGAAGTGTTTAACCCTTAAGTTGCTTAACCCTCAAGTTAAACCCCCACTCACTGCTGCATTTTCTCTGGACCAGTCCTACCTCCCCCTGCTCCTGAAGGCCCAGACTTAACACACCACGAACCGTTTTCACAGAATTGCTCAAGGCCTCCCACTGCTGGAATGGAATGGTAATTTTGCTTCGTCGCCAGTAATCGTAACGCGCTCGACTCTCTTCATTAGTAAGAATTTCCTTAGCTTGCTGCAGCTTCTGAAAATTCTCCACTAGAACAAAAACCAAAATGATACTGAAGTCAGTACTTCTTTTCAAATAAATTAATTCAGATGTGAAAGGGGAGCTGCCAACAAAGGCTTAGAGCAAGCAGAGTAAACGAGGCACAAGAACTAAATCACAAAGGTATGTGTGTGGTTGTTCTGCTTACAACTTTGCACAGTTTAGCTGACTTTAGGATCATAGCACCTTTGGTGGACAACTGATACACTTTTCAAATGAGGCACTGGAGTGGGTTGCCCAGGGAGGTTGTAAGCACTCCATCCCTGGCGGTGTTTGGGGCCGAGGTGGACAAAGCCTTGGGTGGTATGGTTTGGTGTGGGGTGTCCCTGCCCATGGCGTGGGGTTGGAAGTGGATGACCTTGGGGTCCATTCCAACCCTACCTATTCTATGATTCTATGAAATGAGGATTAAAATGCTCATTTGTCTACCATCTTCAAAATCTCCTAAATTTAAAGTCCAGAGAAACTTACAGCAGGCAAAAGGCACAACTCGCCCCCTTCAGACTTCCTTTAAAAAGAAAATTAAACCAGTCAGAATGCTTAGAAGAAACATGCTTACATCGACAGCAGCAAGGAAGTTAGAGCAAAGCACACCACCAAGAAAAAACATAAGTGGGGGAAAGGGGACAGGATGGGGCACAGCACACAAGCGAAAATTGACAAACAAGAAGAGAAATCGAAATATAATTTAAATAACTTGTGCATTTTATTAGATGTTTTCTACATATACTAAAATGCTGTCCTGAATATCAGGCTGCATGAATGAGAGCTATTTTTTTTTCCCTACAGAGTAATTTGTCATTAAATGGTTACTAAGGATGCAGCTGCATGTTACTATTTGTAGAAGGGCTATAAAGACTTAGATTTTATCTATGAGTCACCTGTATTACAGTGATCTATTATTATTACTATTCATTTATTCCAGTCTACAAATTAGAGAGATTTCTTTTGAAATACACTAAGCCCAAATGCTAATCAAAATTGATAACCTGTTGTTTGATTTATAGTTAAGGGGGCAGTTCTATTAGGTTTCTTCTTTCTAGTGTTACTACTTTTCAAGAAATAAGAGGTCTACTTTAATTACTCTTTACTGAACTTTAAGATGATGAAATAAACAATAAAAAGTAAACTTTCACTACTGCTGTAAAAAGTTATTTCAAATAAATACAGCATGTTCAGGTAAATGGAACACAACATTTCTCGTCAAACAAGGCTGCTCTAACATTTGTCACTTGGACTCTTTCTTTCAGTTACTTCAATTAATTGTGGGTGGTGATGGCGTGAACCACATGGACTGTGGGGTGGTGCAAACAGAACAGGACCATGCACTGGAATAGTCTCTTGCTTCCCTGCTGCAACAGCCAAAATTTCCAGCAGACAAGGTTGATTCCATTGGTTTCCTTGGTACTTGTGAAATCATTTATAATAAATGATTACTTACCAGGTTACTGTTATTAGGTGGTAGATCACCTCCCAAACACCAAATCTCAGGGTTTCCTTGTAAGGCATTCTGAAAGCCCCCACCTATTTCACCGTTTAACCTCTCTATCCCATCAGCTTTCTGATTCTAGGCTAGGACAGCACATCAATAAGGAAAGCCAAGCCCTGCTGAGAGCTCAGCTCAAGGCAGTGGAGTACGAGTCTCATTTAACATCTACTCTATTCGCAGCTCTGCTGCTTCAGAGGAGAGTGGGGATGAGGTCAAACTCAAACAGGTAGGTAAGCTATGATGTTCAGTTTATATGTAAGTTGTTCAGCTTAAAACTAATAGGAAGAATCCAAAGGAAAACCTTTATGCATTACTCAAAATAAGAAGTATATTTAATTATTCTACATCAAATTTCTGGTGGGAATCATAAATATGATCAGAACCACCTTTACTATAAGAATATAAACTATTCAGATATTAGTGAGCACTGATTACAGCTATCTTGTGGTTATGAATCCAGTAAGATTGCCTCCAAATAACTTAGGTGCTGCTTAGCTGTCACATGTACGATGAACTGCACACTTTCATAAACACAAATGCTAGCTGCTGTTCGGCAAACAGATGGCTACTCATCTGGTGCTGGTTTCTCTTTATTTCAAGTCATTAAATTACATCAAAAGAAACTAAAGTACATTTAATGTGTTCCTGATGGGCTTGTTCATGGAAGCAAATTAACTAGTTGACGCAAGTATGGCACTTGAATGCCACTGAGCATGGAAGCAAGCCAACTTTACAGGACTAGAAAAGGGTACGTTCCATAAATATTTTCTGGATTAAAAGATGTTTTGCCATAGAAAGAAAAAAAATTGGAAGTCTTATGGAAAAAAAAAAGTGCCTTCCTGCTCTAGTGTCTAGGAGTGTGCAAGTGTTAGAAATTAATATTAAAGCTTGCTATTTAAAAACAGTATGCTCAATACACCTGATAATTAAATTATATTGGGGGAAAATAATACTTAATAAAGTTTTAAAGCTGAATTTAACATCTTAGTCATGTTACAATAAGAAAAAAGAAAATAGATTGTTTTTAAGGAGGAAGAATACATACCTGCTTTGGGGTTTCCAGGATGTTTGTCAGGATGACATTCAAGGGCTTTAATCTTAAATTCTGCAAGAATTTGTTCAACCTAAACACAACGGTGAGACTTAAAGTGAGTAAATACATACACACAGAAACTATTTTCAAATTTGCCTTTTGAAAGGGGTTGAGAGGAACAACAAAGAATGCTGAAATACTCTTTCCTATTCATTTTTACAAGCTTTAGTACAGGCAAAAAAAATGGTTATATAGAGGGGAACTGGAAAGCTAAAATATGTGCAATAGTGGAGGTATAGTGTGGATGACTTCAGTTTAAAAAAAAAAAAAATCAGTACATATAAAAGTTTATACAAAATATATGAAATTTATCTAAAAGATTCAGTGAGATGTTTTGCCAAGAAAGGTGTCTAATACACACTATATATGAATAAAACTGTTTGTGGAAGAAGGATGTAGCTTAAATCTCCCCTGTTCCTCTCAAATCAGAAGATGAATTAGGTGTTCCTGTGCTCAATTCTACAAGAAGCCAAGGATGAACATGGGTGTTTACTTGAACACAGGCAAAATCTTTAGAAATTGAGAATATTTGTGCTTAAATTTAATCAGATCAAGACGAGGTCAGATGAAAATACTCAGCTGGGAATGTGCTGTATATGCCTAAAGAAGCATGTGTTGCTACAAATACTTGACCACATATGCAAAGTAATGTGATTCCAAAGCACCTGTAATGCTTCAGATTTCTGTTAGATGTTAAAAGTAGTGTGCACCATCCTGAAGGCAGGCAATCGTGGTATTCAGTCAACTCATGATCTGAGTTCCTACTCCCATGTCAAAAATAATTTAGCAACATCTGCTGCTTCTCTTAATAAATAATACTCAACAGATTATTTTTCAAGACCTATTAGCATTTATTCCATCATTTTAATTTAATTTAATTTTAAGCAATTTGAAAAATCATCATCACATGTACCTGAACTACTCATTAATTGCTAAGCCCTTAAGGAATTAGTGCGAGGTAGAAAATTAAGAAATAGCATCTGCGAACAAGCCTGCACTGAAACTTTAACGCCGCCCTCTGCTGGGATGACTTTTTAGGAGTTATCTCAGGAAAAGCTTTAAATTGCCTTCCATAACAGATCAAAGATACTTATTAGTATGCTTTTAGTAATAGAAATGACAGAGATATTTTCCCAGCATTTGACCACTACGACAGATGCGAGCATCAGCTTAAATTTTCTGAGCAAAATACAACTTTTATCCACAGTGAATACATCCTTCATTAATCCAAACTCTTCCAAAATTCCAAAATTGAAACACA
Organism: Pezoporus wallicus; assembly: GCF_028554395.1. NCBI lineage: Eukaryota > Metazoa > Chordata > Aves > Psittaciformes > Psittacidae > Pezoporus > Pezoporus wallicus. The sequence continues at coordinate 79,470 of NW_026642003.1, forward strand.
AATTTCAGTTAATATAACAACTAGATTAAAAAATATTAGCGTACCTCTAACTTAGACTATCAAAAAGATTATAGAGGCGCCTTTGGGAAAAAACTCCAGTTGGTTTAGCTACAAAATGTTTAACAATTGCTTAGCTAGGTCTCATTACGAAGTATGTATCTGCTACCAAAATATTATTAAAATTAGCATTTATTAATAAGGTATTATTTTTTGTTTTCCAACCAATGAATACAAGGTTTTTTTTTAATTTTAAAACAGGCATATTAACTTGAGAAACTCAATAGCATTATCAGTTACCTACACCTATGAACATTCATTCTTATTAGCTGCAACTTTTAAAACAAAAAAAAATAAATTAAAAAAAAAGTTACTTGGATGTTGTCAAATTTAAGCAGTTGGCTCATGATTCATAACCATATCACATGCTGAACTAAACTAATGAACAAATTATTATTTCAGCTATACCTATACTACAATCCAGCTTTATAGGACACTTTTGAGCTTTGTTCTAGGATCTTAACATCAGTATGCAGATCAGAAAATTGAGCTTCACAAAGGGAGATACTAAAAGCAACAAGAAGGTTCATAATGCATTTCAGATAGTCCTGTCTGTAGACATAACTCCAAATCCCCCCTGTAGATAAATAAGCACACTTAAAATATTAGCCGGGAGGGCAGTGGGGAAGGCTCTTACCGTAGACAGTTCATCACATTCTAGCAGATTGTAGTAATCTTCCAAGTCATCCGGTCTGCAGTTCAGAATTGCGTCCATCTGGACTAGTCCAGCAGGCTTTTTCAACCCAGGCACGGAGAGTGTAAACCAGAATATCACTACAAAGCTCACACAAGGGTGAGATACAGGTAGCCTGAGGGAAAACACAGCTTCCACCCAAGTCTGCAGTTCTCTCCAGTGAATTTTAATGCTGGCAGCTGACACACATGAATTTTCTTGAATTCTCGGCTTGCCATTGGTCCCTGCAGGATGCCAATCCGGTTGCACAAACCTGCTAAAAGCAGTGCTCCCTGGGATTTGTAGTTGCCAAGGTCACTTCAACTGCAGGTCTTATCCAGACTGAAGGGAGTTTTGAATACTAAGTAAAATCTAACTGTATTTGAGATTTAGATCACACCATCATGTGTACAGCAACTTAAAATCAGGCACATACTGATGGGCTTTCCTGCACCTCAACCTATGTATGATAAAATACATTTTCTGCTTAATTTTTAATTTCAGATTTTGCCACAGTCTTTCACAAGGGGATTATATATGTAATTATACAACAAAGTAAGGATTGCTTCCAAATTAATAATTAAAGGGCCCCAAACTTTTGTACCAACCTTGCCAAAGCCTCTCAAAGTTCTGTCAGTCACTTCATTTTTACTCTTTGAAGGCTACCTAGGATACATGCATAGCGCTCTTCAAAACCAAACAGCTCTGGTATATCAGTTACAAATCTGACAAAATTATGACTATGAAAAGACAACATGAAATACTTATTACTATCAAATTAAACAGACTCCTTCTCATGCTAAATTACATTCAAATTATGTCTTGAAAGTCTGTATGGTGTGAAAAGTACATTCCTTATAAAACTCATTTTATGTTGAAGTGAAATACCTTTAATTTTGACCCACGAGTAACAATCAAGGCCTCAGTCCAACAAAGACTATAGACGTGGTTAACCATACTGTCTCCTATGATCTGCTGATTTTAAATCAACCTTTCCTAGGTGTAATACTAACCACTTGCTGAAGTCTTTCCTCTGGACCCTAAGGAGCTCTGGTTTTACTTTTCCACCCTTGCAAGAGCTTTGTAATCCAATATGTTTCACATCATTAAATACCACTGATTCTGTAAACTAACACAGATGCCTTGAATAGTTTCACAATTTTAGATGCCATGACCTAGCAGATGAGTCTATGCAGAACAGACACACAGGGTGTGACCAATGCTAGAACTAACGTGTTCATCAGTGAAGGACCTACTGCCTATTCATAACTGTTTATAAGATACTGAATATATAATTCCTGCATTTACAAGTTCTTTATGTTATCTAGATTATTAATCTTCTGAAACTACCTACATATTAGTGTTCCACTGCTTTCTCTGAAAGGTTGTATCGTCTGAAATTTCCTATTTTTACTGTATGTTCAGATAGCCTATTAAGATTATAAAATATATAAAGTACATGAAAAGAAGAAATGATATTCAACAGCAGAGCACAAGCTTCAATGAAACCATTTAAATGTGTTTAAAAATGACTACTACCATATTTCTCTGAGTAAATAGAATAACTACACTTTTTCAAAGTGGAGGAATTACCAATTACAAATCTTTTCCTCTCCCCCATTCATAACTTAATAGTAAACCAGAAAAGTATAGGACAGGAAGCCTTTTAGCAAGAGACCATGTAAATATTTAAATAGATTGTACTCTGGGGGAGGATAAAAAACAAACAGCTCTCCCTCTTCCCAGCTGCACTCCTGACATACTGTTCTTGTCCAAGTACTTCTTGCATATTTGCCTAAGGTGAAAGGGAAGGCTCTTTAACCCTTTCTCCCTCCAGCTTTCAGGGCCTGTTGCTGTGCTACAAGGTGAACTGCAGGTCCAAGAGCTGAATTTGGACAATAAAACCCTGAGATTTGGAAGCTGCTTGTTCACCGGGAATTTGCTCACTGAAGCCTTGGTATAGTCTGTACATTTCTGTCTGTTCAGACCAAATAAACAAGAGCTTTGATCCAAACTGCAGCAGTGACCATACTTGTGCCCCCTCACCTCACACACATGCCACCCCAAGATTTCCAGTGCCTGGGGCACAAAGGGTCCCATAGTGCAGTCTGAGAGTTTGTGTATGAGGGTCATAAAGTACTGATACTGAATAGTAAATTTTTTACTGCTCCTATCAACTTCAGTGAGACAATTGACAGCATCCTTCAAAAAAAAAAAAAAAAAGTAGAGCAAGAGAACCTGTATATAATACACAGAAAAATACAGAAACTGCCTTTGGGACACACAGCTTTATTTATTTGAAAGAGAATTACAGTGCAGAAGATGGCACAGCTCCTGTGGCTACACATGCTTTGGTTAGTTTTGCTCAGAACGTACAAACAGTACTGAAAGTGAGGAAATGTTCTGTGTACCTAACCACAAACAAAACATTTCCATTCATTCTTAACACATTATCAATATTTTTGCTTGTTTAGAGCCAAGAGTGAAACTAAATTCTGGTTCAGTGTAACTGGAGGTTTACCATCAACTCATGAAAGTCATAAATGGCCCTTTAAATAAATCAGCAAGATCTGAAAATCTCTATTTGGATTTATTCCTTTAAAATACATCAAATCTTCCAGTACCCATTCTTCTTAACTGACTTCAGTTGTTCTGCTTTCTGAGGGTAAAGTACACATTTTCAAGAAATTCAAGACATAACTCAAATTTTGCATTTCATTCTCCCTCTCTGTCCCCACACATGCTCCAAGTTGCAGAAATAACAGAGGACCTAAGCCCTACCAAACTGACTTCCCAATTTAGGGGTAACTACTGCAACAACAACATTAACATGTACAAATGCTTTCAGTATTACAGTCAACTTTAACATCCTTGAATCAGTTTCTCACCAATACCTTCTCAGAAAGTTTCAGATCATACACTGTATGACTTACTCATTTCTTCCTTAGAATGCAGTCTTCACATTATTTGGTGCTTATTTAAGTTACAACTCTCCTTTGCATGCTGACAAACCATCTTCCACATGATTTTTAAGAAATCTGAATCAACCCTCTACCTCAATAAGGAGAAAGAATGTTTGCATACAAACTCACACAGAATAATAAAAATGTTCTGATTCACATCTGGTTACTTTATATCTAGTTTTTGAGAAAGAGTGTAAGAAATAGCATGTACATCTTTTTGGGGGTTGTTAATATCTGAAAGAACCAGGAAAAAAAAAAGTACCCCCAATACATATACCACATATAAAGTTATCTATAAATACGTTTTTAAGCCAAAAAGACACATCACAATATTTTTTAATTTAAGGGTTTTAAAAGCTGTTGTTATCAAGGCCTGCAAGGGAGAGATTCTACTTGTATAATCTTGGTCATGCCAGTTAAACTTAGTGATTCAGTTGTATTAAATTCACTGAAATGGTTCTGCAAGTAGTCTGTGATGTTAAGCAGTACCATTAAACACAACTATTAAATTTATATCCATTAAGTTTATATAAAAATTCTGTGTTGGTAAAAGCCCTGGGGAATTGGCCAAGTTCTATCCTGACAAGACTTCAAGGTAGAAAGAGACACTATGTGTAAGAAAGCCCACGTGTAGTACCTCCGTATTTCACATTTGGTGGTGGTCCACAATTCAGCATCAAGGTCAGCCACTAAGGATTGTCTCTACAATTTACACAACAGATCACTAGAAAACCACAGGTCGCCACAGCTACTGTAGTGCACATCCCACCAGGGAACGCTGATGTGAAAAAAACAAATTTGTGAATGACATTAGAGCAAATCCCAACTCTCACAATTTGCCATCGGGTTTCTCACACATTATGTAGACTCATCCTGCGGTTGTTCAGAAGACTGCTCAGCCCCCCGCTCCCCTAAAAAGGCTTCCTGTAGTTCATGGAGTCCAAACCGTTGCAACAGGTTTAAACATCTCTACCAAAAAGCTTAACCTGTAGGTGCAAAACCTTTCCCAGGCAGTCCGCAGACACAGCGATGTCGTCAGCAGAAGCTATCACTGCTGTCTACCCCCAGCTCTGTTTACAGAAAGGGAAGAGCCGCTATGACACTCTCGGTAACGCGGCCCGACTGGCAAACGAGCTCACGGGGAGACTCGTACGAGCTTCCCCGGCGGGTTCCACCTCATCAAGTGCTGTACAGATACACGGCAGCCCAACAGAGCGCCTCCACAGCCTGAAGCCTGCGCCAAGCAACGCGTTTGTTCCTCGGGAAGACGCGTTCCCTGATACTGTGAATACAGGACAGAGAGGCCCGGAGGGTTCTCAAACAGCTTGTGACAAGAACACTACCGAGACCCACGGCCAAGCCGCGACCGCCATTTGTCAGGAGCGTCCCAGCAGCGGAGATCACTGCGGGCTGAGCGTGCGGGATGGGGGGTGGGGGAACGACGTCACGAACAAGCTCCACATGGACAGGACTCCCCCTCCCCGCCGTAGCCGGTCACCCCTCCGCAGGCTGCAGCTGCCCCGCCAGTGAACAACATACTGCAGAGGGCCGGGTTACGGGGCCCGCCCCGGGCGGAGCCGCCCCGCGGCAGCGGGGCCGGGGGGAGGGGGCGGAGGCGGTGCCCGGCGAAGACGCGGCGGAGGCGGCCATTGGCTGCAGGCGGGCGCAGTGTTCAAACGGGGCGGCCGAAGCGACGGCCCTGCATCCCGGTGAGGACCCCATCTTTCCCCTCCACGCTGGTACTTGGTGCCGGCTCTGCGCTGGGGCCTCCCCGCGGGCGCCTCTCCGCAGTAGCCACCCGGGCTTTCCCGCCTAGCGTTGGCCCGGGGGCCGTGTCGCTCGCAGGGAAGGTCGGTGTTCACCTGCTGCAGCCCGGGGCTAGCTC
>NW_026642004.1:0-8342 GCF_028554395.1 Pezoporus wallicus
ACAGCAAGAGATCTGTGTCAAGCAAGGCCAGGCAAGGCAAGGCAATGCAAGACAAAGGAAGGCAAAGCAAGGGAAGGCAATGCAAGGCTAGGGAAGGCAAGGCAAGGCAAGGCAAGAAATGGCAAGGCAAGACAAGGCAAGGCAACTCAAGGCAAGGCAAGGCAAGGCAAGGCAGTGCTAGGCAAGGCAAGGCAAGGCAAGGCAATGCTAGGCAAGGCAAGGCATGTCCAGGCCAGGCAAGGCAAGGAAATGCAAGGAAAGGAAAGGCAATGCAAGGCCAGGCAAGGCAATGCTAGGCAAGGCAAGGCATGTCCAGGCCAGGCTAGGCCAGGAAAGGCCAGGCAAGGCAAGGCAAGGCAAGGGAAGGACAAGCCAGGCCAGGCCAGGCCAGGCCTTGCCAGGGAAGGCAAGGCAAGGCAAGGCAAGGCAAGGCATGGCAAGGGAAGGGAAGGGAAGGGAAGGGAAGGAAAGGCATGGCAAGGCAAGGGAAGAGACGGCAAGACAAAAGGCCATTAAAGGCCAGGAAAGGTGAGGAGAGGTAAGGCGAGGCAAGGCAAGGGAAGGAAAGAAAAGGCAGGGCAAGGCATGGCAATGGAAGGCAAGTCAAGGGAAGGGAAGGCAAGGCAAGGAAAGGCAAGGTAAGGCAAGGCTAGGCGAGTCAAGGCAAGGCAAGACAGTGCAAGGCAGTGCAAGGCAAAGAAGGGAAAGTAATGGTGAGGTGAGGTAAGGCAAGGCAAGGCAAGGCCAGGCAAGGCGAGGAGAGGCAAGGAGAGGCAAGGCCAGGCAAGGAATGGCAATGGAAGGAAAGTAACGGCGAGGCAAGGCAAGGCGAGGCGAGGCAAGGAACGGCCATTAAAGGCCAGGCTAGGCTAGGAGAGGCGAGTTGAGCTGAGGCAAGGCAAGTCAAGGGAAGGAAAATCCTCGCGAGGCGAAACAACGTGAGGAGAGGCGAGGCGATGAGAGGGGAGGCAAGGCAAGGCAAAGCAAGACCAGGGAAGGCAAGGCATTGCAAGGGAAGGAAAGGCATGGCAAGGCAAGGCAAATCAATGCAAGGCAAATCAAGGCAAGGCATGGCAAGGAATGGCAAGGCAAGGAAAGGCAAGGCAAAGCAAGGGAATGCAAGGCAAGGCAAGGGAAGGCAAGGGAAGATAAGGCAAGGCATGGCAAGGGAAAGAAAGACTTGGCAATGTGAGGCGAGGCAAGGCAAAGCAATGCAAGGCAAAGCAAGGAAAGACAAGGCATGGCAAGGGAAGGAAAGGCATGGCGAGGAGAGGCAACGCGAGGCGAGGCAAGGCAAGGCAAGGCAATGCAAGGCAAGGGGAGGCAAGGCGAGGCGAAGCGAGGTGAGGCAGGGCGAGGCAAGGAAAGGCCATTTCAGGCCAGGCAGGGCGAGGCTAGTCGAGGCAAGGTGAGGCGATGTGAGGCGATTCCAGGCAAAGCAAGGCAAGGCAAGGGAAAGCAAGGCAAGGCAAGGCAAGTGAAGGAAAGGCATGGCAAGGCAAGGGAAAGCAAGGCAAGGCAAGGGAAAGCAAGGCAAGGCAAGGGAAGGGAAAGCAAGGCAAGGGAAGGAAAGAAATGGCAAGGCGAGGCAACGCAAGGCAAAGTCAGCCAAGGAAAAGCAAGGCAAGGCCATTTAAGGCCAGGCAAGGCGAGGTGAGATGAGGCAAGGCAAGGCAAGGCGAGGCAAGTCCAGGCAAGGCAAGAAAAAGCAAGGGAAGGAAAGGCATGGCTAGGCTAGGAGAGGCAAGGCAATGTGAAGGCAAGGCAAGGCAAGGCAAGGCATGGCAATGGAAGGAAAGTCCTGGCGAAGCCAGGCGAGGTGAGGTGAGGTGAGGCAAGGCAAGGGAAGGCAAGGCATGGCATGGCAAGGGAAGGGAAGGAAAGTCATTGCAAGACATGGCAAGGCGAGGGAAGGCAAGGCAAGGGAAGGCCAGGAGAGGCAAGGCAAGGGAAGGCCAGGCATGGCATGGCAAGGGAATCAAAGGCAAGGCAAGGGAAGGCCAGGCAAGGCAAAACAAGGCAAGTCAAGGCAAGGCAAAGCAAGACAAGGAATGGCAAGGGAAGGAAAATCATATCAAGGCATGGCAAGACAAGGGAAGGGAAGGCAAGGGAAGTCAATTCAAGGGAAGGCAAGGGAAGGCAAGAAAAGTCAAGGCAAGGCAAGGTATGGCAAGGGAAGGAAAGGCATGGTGAGGAGACGCAAGGCAAGGAGAGGTGAGGGAAGACAAGGCAAGGCATGGCAAGGCAGGGCAAGGCAGGGCAAGGCAGGGCAAGGCAGGGGAATGCAAGGAAAGGCAAGGCAAGGTGAGGCAGGGCAAGGAAAGGCAAGGCAATTCCAGGCCGGGCAAGTCAATGAGAGGCGAATCAAGGCGATGCGAGGCAAGGCAAGGGAAGGCAAGGAAATGCAAGGCAAGGACAGGCAAGTCAAGCCAAGGACAGGCAAGGCCAGACCAGGGCAGGCAACGCCAGGCCAGGCATGGCAATGCAATGCAAGGCAAGGGAAGGCAAGGCAAGGCCAGGCAAGGTAAGGCAAAGAAAGGGCAGGCAAGGCAAGGCAAAGCAAGGCAAGGCCAGGCAAGGTAAGGCAAAGAAAGGGCAGGCAAGGCAAGGCAAAGCAAGACAAGGCAAGGCAAGGCAATGCAAGGAAAAGCAAGGCAAGGTAAAGCAAGGCAAGGCAAGGCAATGCAAGGCAAAGCAAGGCAATGCAAGGCAAGGCAAGGCAAGGCAAGGAAGGGCTATGCAAGGCAGGGCAAGGCAAGGCAATGCAAGGCAGGGCAAGGCAAGGCAAGGCCAGGCACGGTAAGGCAAGGTAAGTCAAGGCAAGGCCAGGCAAGGCAATGCCAGGCAAGGCCAGGCACGGTAAGGCAAGGTAAGTCAAGGCAAGGCAAGGCAAGGCAAAGGAAGGCAATGCTAGGCAAATCAAGGCCAGGGCAGCCCAGGAAGGGCAAGGCAAGTCAAGGCAAGCCCTGCAAGGCCAGGACAGGCCACGTCAAGCAGGGGAAAGGCCAGGCTAGGCCAGGACAATCAAGCAATGGAAGGAACGGAAAGGCAATTCAGTGCAAGACAAGGCAATGCAAGACAAGGAAAGACAAGGCAAGGCCAGGCAAGGCCAGGCTAGGCCAGGCCAGGCCAGGCCAGGCCAGGCAAGGAAATGCAAGGCAAGGCAAAGCAAGGCAAGGCAATGCCAGGCAAGGACAGGCAAGGCAAGGCAATTCCAGGCAATGCAAGGCAAGGCAAGGCAAGGACAGGCAAGGCAAGACAAGGACAGGCAACGAAATGCCAGGCAAGGCCAAGACAGGCAAGGCCAGGCAATGCAAGGCAAGGCATTACAAGGCAAGGCAATGGAAGGACGGCACGTCAAGGCAAGGCCAGGCCAGGCCAAGTCAGGCAAGGCTAGGCAAGGCAAGTGTCGTGGTTTAAAACTAGTCAGGCAGCTCGTTCACTCACTCCCCCCCTTCTTGCCCTCCCCCTACTTCCAGAGGGAAGGAGAGGAGAATCGAAAAGAATGCAACTCCCGCTGGTTGCGATAAGAACAGTTTAGTAACTCAGGTATAACACAAATCACTACTGCTACCACCAATAATAATAATGATAAAGGAAGTAACAAGGGAAGAGAATACAACACCTCAGCACCGACCGACTGATAACTCGCCCCGCAGCCTGACCAAGCACCGACCAATACCTCCTCTAACCTGGAGTCCTAGCCCTTCCAGGTAACTCTCAGTTACATCCTGGGAATGACGTGTGGTGGTATGGAACACCTCTTTGGTCAGTTTGGGTCAGGTGTCCTGTCTCTGCTTCCTCCCGGCTTCCCCTCCTCCCTCGCAGAGCATGAGGCTCACAAATGTCCTTGGTCAGAATAAACATGACTTTGCAAAAACTAAAAACATTGCTGTTATCAGCTCTGTTCCCAGGCCGAAAGTCAAAACACAACGCTGAACCAGCTACTAAGAAGGAGAAATATGACTGCTACTGCTAAACCAGTATCCAGCCCTGATTGCATACCATTCACGTCATGCTCAGATCCTACATTTTCAATGTGCCATTGCTCTTACATATATACATTCATGTATACACACAGACAGTGAGAAAGAGATCATTTCTTAGCGCATGGACCAATCCCTATAGATCTGCTGAGTCCGTTCTGTCCATGATATCAGGTTTCATCTCTTATAACAGTCTTTCAGAACAGGAGAGGCTGTGTGCAGTGTTCACACACGTGAATCACCTGGGCAATAGCGTCCATTGCTAAGTCCACCCCTCCATCATGAGTCCATCTCTATGTTGCATCTCTGCCCTGATGGCCTGAAGTGCCATGGGCCCACCAGGCTCAAAATAATTCACTGTCCCCTTCAGCAGTTTCTGCACCTTGTTGCTGGGGACTCCATACAGCTGCCTTCCATCTCTGATGCTTCCAAAGCACTGGAGGGGCCCAGTGGACTAGACACTTGCCCATACTGTCCCACACACCCTGCCACTCATGACTGTACAGCCTTGGGGAAAATCTCTTGGTCCTCCTATATTGCCGTCTAACTGTAGACAAGACCCAAACCCGACTCTGCTTAACTTTTGAGATCAGACAAAATGGTGGTGGGTAAAACACAGTCTGTGTGTGTGCCAACATGCTGATCCCCACCACAATCAGCAGGCAGGTCCCAAGGGTACCCAAAGGCCATTCAAAACCTTCAGACCTCTCAAACGATGCTGCTGTACTTGTCACTGGGGCTGGGGTAGCTGCTGTGCTTGCTGGCACTCCCACCACCAGCTTCCCTTTTCCTGAGTCCAGATCTTCCTCCTCTGCCTTGCTGGGAAATGCTGCGTGGTCTCCCGCATCCTCCTGGGGCTTGGCTGGCAGCTTCCAGGGAATGCTCTCGGCCGTTGTGGGGCTGGGCTCGGTCATGGGTCTCGGCTCCTCCACCGCCTTCTCCCGCTGCTCTGCAGCCACCTCCTTCTGCCCCTCGACAGCCCTGACATCCCCCACCAGCAGCCGCTGCCTGCCGACCTCCAGCCCCACTCCCGCCGCTGCTTGGTCCCCGGGGCTGCTCTCCCGGGCCAGTTCGGCAGCTGCCGGCTAACTGGGCCACTCCCCCTCGGCTCCCCGCAGCCTCTCACAGATGGAGGTGAGGACGAGGGCCAGGACGGAGAAGAGCAGTGTACAGGTACAGGTACAAGTCCACGGCCACGTCCGTCCCGCCCTGCTGCTGGAGCCCACCTATATTACAAGTCATTGCCATAAAGCACAGTCAGACAAGAACCTTAGCCCAAACCCCACACTTGATAAACACTGAGACAGCAAATACCGGCTCTAAGTAAGTTACAACATTCTGAAAATTTGAGATGAAGAGGAACAATTCTGAGAGCCAATAAATCGGCATTGTGATGAGTGACTAGTAACCTGGTCAGATCTGTCGTTATCTCAAATCCTTGTGCCCCACCTTAGGTGCCAAAAAGAACTGTTGTGGTTTAAAACCAGTCAGGCAGCTCGTTCACTCACTCCCCTCTTTCTTTCCCGCCCCCTACTCCCAGAGGAAGGGAGAGGAGAATCGAAAAGAATGCAACTCCCACAGGTTGAGATAAGAACAGTTTAGTAACTAAGGTCTAACACACATCACTACTGCTACCACCAATAATAATAATGATAAAGGAAATAACAAGGGAAGAGAATACAGCATCTCACCACCAGCCAACAGATAACTCACCCTCCCCTCCCAGCCCAACCAAGCACTGGCCCATACCTAGTCCAAACCGGCAGTCCTCTAGCCCTTCCGGGTAACTCCCTGTTACATCCTGGGCATGACGTGATGTGGCTTGGAATACTTCTTTGGCCACTTTGGGTCAGGTGTCCTGGCTCAGATTCCTCCCGGATTCCCCTCCTCCCTCGCAGAGCATGTGGCTCAGAAAATCCTTCGTCAGACCAAAACATTCGAGCAGAAACTAAAAACATTGGTGTTATCAGCTCTGTTCCCAGGCCGAAAGTCAAAACCACCGCGCTGCACCAGCTTCTAAGAAGGAGAAAAATGACTGCTACTGCTAAACCCAGGACACTCGCCAATGATCTTTCTAAGAGTCCCCTAAGACCCCTCTATGGCCCCTCAAGGAGTCCTCTATGACTCCTCTAAGACTCCTCAACGACGCCCCTATGACTCCTCTATGATGCGCCTATGACACCTCTATAATTCCTCTATGACTCCACTATGACTCTAAGACACCTCTATGACTGTAAGACTCTTCTATGTCTAACTTCTCCATGACTCACTCCCCTACAGTTCTTCTAAGACTCCCCTATGACTCCTAGATGACTCTACCATGGCTCATCTATGACTACTCTACGACTCCTCTATGACTCCTCTCTAACTCCACTATGACTCCTCTAAGACTCCTCTAAGACTCCAGTATTACTATGACTCCTCTATGTCTCCTCTATGACAACTCTATGACCCCTCTAAGATGCTTCTATGACCCCCTACGACTCCACTACGACCCCATTATGACACCTCTAAGACCTGTCTATGACTCTACTATAACTCCTCTAGAACCCATCTGTGACTCTTCTATAAATCCTCTGTGACTCCACTAGGACTCATCTATGAATCCTCTAGGACTCCACTATGACTCATCTATGACTCCTCTACGACTCTTCCATGTCTCCTCTATGACACCTCTACAAATCCTCTATGATTCCTCTACGACTCCCCTACAAGTCCTCTACAATTCTTCTATGACTTCTCTATGACAGTATGACTCCTCTTTGATACCACTATGATTCCACTATAAACTCCTTTATGACTTCTGTATGAGTCCTTGATGACTCCTCTATGTCTCCTCAATCAATGACTCCACTATGACACCGCTATTAATCCCCTATGACTCCTGCATGACTCCTCTATGACTCCTCTATGACTCCCGTGTGACTCCTCGATGACTCCTGCATGACTCCAGTATGACTGATTTATGATTCCACCATGACTCCTCTATGACACCTCTAAGAATATATGACACTATGTCTCCTATATGACTCCACTATGACTCTTTTATGACTTCTCTATTACTCCTCTACGACTCCACTATGACCCCTCTATGACTCCTCTATGACTCCACTATGACTGATCTATGATTCCACTGTGACTCCTCTATGACACCTCTAAGAATACATGACACTATGTCTCCTATATGACTCCACTATGACTCTGACTTCTCTATTACTCCTCTATGACTTCACTATGACTCCTCTATGACCCCTCTATGACTCCTTTATGACTCCTGTATGACTGGTTTTGACTCTTCTCTGACTCCTCTATGATTCCTGCATGATTCCTCTATGACAAGGGGTAACGGGCTAAAACTTAAACAGGGGAAATTTAGGTTGGATATAAGGAAGAAATTCTTTCCTGTTAGGGTGGTGAGGCACTGGAATAGGTTGCCCAGGGAGGCTGTGAATGCTCCATCCCTGGCAGTGTTCAAGACCAGGTTGGACAAGGCCTTGGGTGATATGGTTTAGTGTAAGGTGTCCCTGCCCAGGGCAAGGGGGTTTTAACTGGATGATCTTCAGGTCCTCTCCAACCCTAATTATTCTATGATTCTATGATTCTATGATACTAAGATTCCTCTATCACTTCTCTATGACTCCTCTATGACTTCTCTATGATCCCTCAAAGGCGGCCAGAAGTGAGGAAGATTGTTGGCAGAAGTAAACGACCCTCAGAGACCACCACCACAATTCTGTACGCATGGGGGGAACTCTCTGGAAAATGATGTAGTCCATATGTAGCCTTATGAATATGTACGTATGCCCACTGACTATGAAAGGATGGTTTGTGTGGCAATTGAGAGACACATGTTAGGAGGAGCAATCCCCTGTGACTCCCGGCGCTGCAAGAAAGAATACCTGCTTGTCAGCTTGAAAAATTTGGTGGTGAGTTTCCTCCTGGAGTTTTCTCTGAGATCACCTTGCACACGCAGAGCCGTGCACTGCAGCAGCAGCGTCTCTCTGGCCTCCTGCTGCCACTGGCTGTCAGAGGCTAGATGCACCTCAGCCCTGCGGTGTTGTCGACCTGGTCTGCCTTCACCTGGGTGCCCAGCGCCCAACATTCCTGACTCATGGTGGCACTGCTGGCTCTGCGAGTACAGGGGCAGGAGAAGGGCCTTGGCTGATGCTGCTCCTTGTGGTGTCATGGTGGCTGCCGAGGTCACAGCCCCAGAGCAGGCACCTGCACCTCCTGGTGTCTGGGATGTCCTTGGTGGCTCCTCAAATGTTGGAGCTGGTTCTCCTGACACAAGTGCTTCACCCTCCTCTTTGTCCACCCACCCAGGCTGCAATGGCTTCCCTTGGGTACAGCAGCCTT
>NW_026642006.1:0-8302 GCF_028554395.1 Pezoporus wallicus
GGGGGATGTGGGGTGGATATGGGGTGTCTGTGTGGTGGTTATGGGGGTCTATGGGGGGATATGGGGGCGGATATGGGGGGGTATGGGGCGGATATGGGGGTCTATGTGGTGGCTATGGGGGGATATGGGGGTCTATGTGGGTCTCTATGGGTCCCTATGGGTCCCTATGGGTCTCTATGGGTCCCTATGGGTCCCTATGGGTCTCTATGGGTCCCTATGGGTCCCTATGGGTCTCTATGGGTCCCTATGGGTCCCTATGGGTCCCTATGGGTCCCTATGTGTCTCTATGGGTCCCTGCCCCACATCTCCCCCCATAGGCCGAGAAGAACCGCCTGGCGGCCATGGCCAACAACCTGCAGAAGGGCTCGGGGGGCCCCATGCGCCTCTACGTGGGCTCCCTGCACTGCAACATCACCAAGGAGATGCTGAGGGGCATCTTCGAGCCCTTCGGCAAGGTAGCGACCCATAGCGCGACCCATAGCGGGACCCATAGCGGGACCCATAGCGCGACCCATAGCGCGACCCATAGCGGGACCCATAGCGCGACCCATAGCGGGACACATAGCGCGACCCATAGAGAGACCCATAGCGGGACCCATAGCGGGACCCATAGCGGGACCCATAGCGGGACCCATAGCGGGACCCATAGAGAGACCCATAGAGGGACCCATAGCGGGACCCATAGCGGGACCCATAGCGCGACCCATAGCGGGACCCATAGCGCGACCCATAGCGCGACCCATAGCGCGACCCATAGCGGGACCCATAGCGGGACACATAGCGGGACCCATAGCGCGACCCATAGAGGGACCCATCGCGGGACACAGCGCGACCCATAGCGGGACACATAGCGGGACCCATAGCGGGACCCATAGCGCAACCCATAGAGAGACCCATAGAGAGACCCATAGCGGGACCCATAGCGGGACCCATAGCGTGACCCATAGCGGGACCCATAGCGCGACCCATAGCGGGACCCATAGCGCGACCCATAGAGAGACCCATAGCGGGACCCATAGCGGGACCCATAGCGGGACCCATAGAGGGACCCATAGCGCGACCCATAGCGGGACACATAGAGGGACCCATAGAGGGACCCATAGCGGGACCCATAGCGGGACCCATAGAGGGACCCATAGAGGGACCCATAGCGGGACCCATAGCGGGACCCATAGCGCGACCCATAGCGGGACCCATAGAGAGACCCATAGAGACCCATAGCGACCCATAGCGCGACCCATAGCGGGACCCATCGCGCAACCCATAGCGCGACCCATAGCGCGACCCATAGCGGGACCCATAGCGGGACGGGACCCATAGCGCGCATAGAGGGACCCATCGCGGGACACAGCGCGACCCATAGCGGGACACATAGCGGGACCCATAGCGGGACCCATAGCGCAACCCATAGAGAGACCCATAGAGAGACCCATAGCGGGACCCATAGCGCGACCCATAGCGCGACCCATAGCGGGACCCATAGCGCGACCCATAGCGGGACACATAGAGGGACCCATAGCGCGACCCATAGAGAGACCCATAGCGGGACCCATAGCGGGACCCATAGCGCGACCCATAGCGGGACACATAGAGGGACCCATAGCGCGACCCATAGCGGGACACATAGAGGGACCCATAGCGGGACACATAGAGGGACACATAGAGAGACACATAGCGCGACCCATAGCGGGACACATAGCGCGAACCATAGCGGGACCCATAGAGAGACCCATAGCGCGACCCATAGAGAGACCCATAGCGGGACACATAGCGGGAACCATAGCGCAACCCATAGAGAGACCCATAGCGCGACCCATAGCGGGACACATAGCGCGACCCATAGCGGGACACATAGAGAGACCCATAGCGGGACCCATAGCGGGACACATAGAGGGACCCATAGCGGGACACATAGAGGGACACATAGAGAGACACATAGCGCGACCCATAGCGGGACACATAGCGCGAACCATAGCGGGACCCATAGAGAGACCCATAGCGCGACCCATAGAGAGACCCATAGCGGGACACATAGCGGGACACATAGCGCAACCCATAGAGAGACCCATAGCGCGACCCATAGCGGGACACATAGCGCGACCCATAGCGGGACACATAGAGAGACCCATAGCGGGACCCATAGCGGGACACATAGAGGGACCCATAGCGGGACACATGAGGGACACATAGAGAGACACATAGCGCGACCCATAGCGGGACACATAGCGCGAACCATAGCGGGACCCATAGAGAGACCCATAGCGCGACCCATAGAGAGACCCATAGCGGGACACATAGCGGGAACCATAGCGCAACCCATAGAGAGACCCATAGCGCGACCCATAGAGAGACCCATAGCGGGACACATAGCGGGACACATAGCGCGACCCATAGAGAGACCCATAGCGGGACACATAGCGCGACCCATAGAGAGACCCATAGCGGGACACATAGCGGGACACATAGCGCGACCCATAGAGAGACCCATAGCGGGACACATAGAGGGACCCATAGTGCGACCCATCGCGGGACCCATAGAGGGACCCATAGCGGGACCCATAGCAGGACCCATAGCGGGACACATAGGGGGGGATCCCTAGGGGGGCATCCCTAGGGATGGGCTATGGGGCCGGGGCTGGAGCCCATTGGGGGTCCCTGCCCCACAGATCGAGAGCATCGTCCTCATGCGGGACCCAGACACCGGGCAGTCCAAGGGCTACGGCTTCATCACGGTGAGAGCCCCCCTGCGCCCCATAGAGACCCATAGAGACCCGTTGATCCCCATAGAGACCCATTGCGCCCCATAGAGACCCATAGAGACCCATTGATCCCCATAGAGACCCATTGATCCCCATAGAGACCCATAGAGACCCGATGATCCCCATAGAGACCCATTGAGACCCATTGATCCCCATAGAGACCCGTTGATCCCCATAGAGACCCATTGAGACCCATTGACCCCCATCGCCCCCCATTGACTCCCATTGACTCCCATTGACCCCCATTGACCCCCATTGACTCCCATTGACCCCCGTTGACCCCCATTGACTCCCATTGACCCCCATTGACTCCCATTGACCCCCATTGACCCCCATTGACTCCCATTGACCCCCGTTGACCCCCATTGACTCCCATTGACCCCCATTGACCCCCATTGACTCCCGTTGACTCCCATTGATCCCATTGACCCCCATTGAGCCCCATTGAGCCCCATTGAGCCCCATTGACTCCCCCTTGCCCCACTGCAGTTCTCGGAGGCGGAATGCGCGCGCCGGGCCCTAGAGCAGCTCAACGGCTTCGAGCTGGCCGGGCGCCCCATTGACCCCCATTGACTCCCATTGACTCCCATTGACCCCCATTGAGCCCCATTGAGCCCCATTGACCCCCATTGACCCCCATTGACCCCCATTGACTCCCGTTGACCCCCATTGACTCCCATTGACCCCCATAGACTCCCATTGACCCCCATTGACTCCCATTGACCCCCATTGACTCCCATTGACTCCCATTGACTCCCGTTGACCCCCATTGACTCCCATTGACTCCCATTGACCCCCATTGACTCCCATTGACTCCCATTGACCCCCATTGACTCCCATTGACCCCCATTGAACCCCATTGACTCCCATTGACCCCCATTGAGCCCCGTTGACTCCAGTTGACCCCCATTGACTCCCATTGAGCCCCATTGAGCCCCATTGACTCCCATTGAGCCCCATTGAGCCCCATTGACTCCCATTGACCCCCATTGACTCCAGTTGACCCCCATTGACTCCCATTGAGCCCCATTGACTCCCATTGAGACCCATTGACCCCCATTGACTCCCATTGACTCCCATTGACTCCCATTGACCCCCATTGACCCCCATTGACTCCCATTGACTCCCATTGACCCCCATTGATTCCATTGACCCCCATTGAGCCCCATTGACTGACCCCCATTGAGCCCCATTGACTCCCATTGACCCCCCCTTGCCCCACTGCAGTTCTCGGAGGCGGAATGCGCGCGCCGGGCCCTAGAGCAGCTCAACGGCTTCGAGCTGGCCGGGCGCCCCATTGACCCCCATTGACTCCCATTGACCCCCATTGACTCCCATTGACCCCCATTGACTCCATTGACCCCCATTGACCCCCATTGACTCCAGTTGACTCCCATTGACCCCCATTGACCCCCATTGACTCCCATTGACCCCCATTGACCCCCATTGACTCCCATTGACTCCCATTGACCCCCATTGACTCCCATTGACCCCCATTGATCCCATTGACTCCCGTTGACCCCCATTGACTCCCATTGACCCCCATTGACTCCCATTGAGCCCCATTGACCCCCCCTTGCCCCACTGCAGTTCTCGGAGGCGGAATGCGCGCGCCGGGCCCTAGAGCAGCTCAACGGCTTCGAGCTGGCCGGGCGCCCCATTGACCCCCATTGACTCCCATTGACCCCCATTGACCCCCATTGACCCCCATTGACCCCCATTGACCCCCATTGACTCCCATTGACCCCCATTGACCCCCATTGACCCCCATTGACCCCCATTGACTCCAGTTGACCCCCATTGACCCCCATTGACCCCCATTGCGCCCCATTGACCCCCATTGACTCCCATTGACCCCCATTGACCCCCATTGACTCCAGTTGACCCCCATTGACTCCCATTGACTCCCGTTGACCCCCATTGACCCCCATTGAGCCCCATTGACTCCAGTTGACCTCATTGACCTCCATTGATCCCCATTGACACCCATTGAGCCCCATTGACCCCCATTGACTCCCATTGACTCCCATTGACCCCCATTGCGCCCCATTGACCCCCATTGATCCCATTGACCCCCATTGACCCCCATTGACTCCAGTTGACCCCCATTGACTCCCATTGAGCCCCATTGATCCCATTGACCCCCATTGACTCCCATTGACCCCCATTGAGCCCCATTGACTCCCATTGACCCCCCCTGCCCCACTGCAGTTCTCGGAGGCGGAATGCGCGCGCCGGGCCCTAGAGCAGCTCAACGGCTTCGAGCTGGCCGGGCGCCCCATTGACCCCCATTGACTCCCATTGACCCCCATTGACCCCCATTGACTCCCATTGACCCCCATTGACCCCCATTGACCCCCATTGACTCCCATTGACCCCCATTGAGCCCCATTGAGCCCCATTGAGCCCCATTGAGCCCCATTGAGCCCCATTGACTCCCATTGACTCCCATTGACTCCCATTGACTCCCATTGACCCCCATTGACTCCCATTGACCCCCATTGACCCCCATTGACTCCCATTGACCCCCATTGACCCCCATTGACTCCCATTGAGCCCCATTGACTCCCATTGACTCCCGTTGACCCCCATTGACTCCCATTGACCCCCATTGACCCCCATTGACTCCCATTGACTCCCATTGACCCCCATTGACCCCCATTGACTCCCATTGACCCCCATTGAGCCCCGTTGACTCCAGTTGACCCCCATTGACTCCCATTGAGCCCCATTGAGCCCCATTGACTCCAGTTGACCCCCATTGACTCCCATTGACTCCCATTGACTCCCATTGACCCCCATTGACTCCCATTGACTCCCGTTGACCCCCATTGACTCCCATTGACTCCCATTGAGCCCCATTGATCCCATTGACCCCCATTGAGCCCCATTGAGCCCCATTGAACCCCATTGAGCCCCATTGACCCCCATTGACCCCCATTGACCCCCCCATTGAGCCCCATTGACCCCCCCTTGCCCCACTGCAGTTCTCGGAGGCGGAATGAGCGCGCCGGGCCCTAGAGCAGCTCAACGGCTTCGAGCTGGCCGGGCGCCCCATTGACGCCCATTGACTCCCATTGACCCCCATTGAACCCCATTGACTCCCATTGTACCCCATTGACCCCCATTGACTCCCATTGACCCCCATTGACCCCCATTGACCCCCATTGACTCCAGTTGACCCCCATTGACCCCCATTGACCCCCCCTTGCCCCACTGCAGTTCTCGGAGGCGGAATGCGCGCGCCGGGCCCTAGAGCAGCTCAACGGCTTCGAGCTGGCCGGGCGCCCCATTGACCCCCATTGACTCCCATTGACCCCCATTGACTCCAGTTGACCCCCATTGACTCCCATTGAGCCCCATTGATCCCATTGACCCCCATTGACTCCCATTGACTCCCGTTGACCCCCATTGACTCCCATTGACCCCCATTGACCCCCATTGACTCCCATTGACTCCCATTGACTCCCGTTGACCCCCATTGACTCCCATTGACTCCCATTGACCCCCATTGACTCCCATTGACTCCCATTGACCCCCATTGACTCCCATTGACTCCCATTGACCCCCATTGACTCCCATTGACCCCCATTGACCCCCATTGACCCCCATTGACTCCCATTGACCCCCATTGACCCCCATTGACTCCCATTGACCCCCATTGACTCCCATTGACTCCCATTGACCCCCATTGACTCCCATTGCCCTACATTGACCCCCATTGACCCCCATTGACTCCAGTTGACCCCCATTGACTCCCATTGAGCCCCATTGACTCCCATTGACCCCCATTGAGCCCCATTGAGCCCCATTGACTCCCATTGAGCCCCATTGACCCCCCTTGCCCCACTGCAGTTCTCGGAGGCGGAATGCGCGCGCCGGGCCCTAGAGCAGCTCAACGGCTTCGAGCTGGCCGGGCGCCCCATTGACCCCCATTGACTCCCATTGACCCCCATTGACCCCCATTGACTCCCATTGACCCCCATTGACTCCCATTGACCCCCATTGACTCCCATTGACTCCCGTTGACCCCCATTGACTCCCATTGACCCCCATTGACTCCCATTGACTCCCATTGACCCCCATTGAGCCCCATTGACCCCCATTGACCCCCATTGACTCCCATTGACTCCCATTGACCCCCATTGACCCCCATTGACTCCCATTGACTCCCATTGCGCCCCATTGACTCCCATTGACCCCCATTGACCCCCATTGACTCCCATTGACCCCCATTGACTCCCATTGACTCCCATTGACTCCCATTGACTCCCATTGACTCCCATTGAGCCCCATTGACCCCCATTGCGCCCCATTGCGCCCCATTGACTCCCGTTGACCCCCATTGACCCCCATTGACTCCCATTGACCCCCATTGACTCCCATTGACCCCCATTGACTCCCATTGACCCCCATTGCGCCCCATTGAGCCCCATTGACCCCCCCTTGCCCCACTGCAGTTCTCGGAGGCGGAATGCGCGCGCCGGGCCCTAGAGCAGCTCAACGGCTTCGAGCTGGCCGGGCGCCCCATTGACCCCCATTGACTCCCATTGACCCCCATTGACCCCCATTGCGCCCCATTGACCCCCATTGACCCCCATTGACTCCCATTGACCCCCATTGACTCCCATTGACTCCCATTGACCCCCATTGACCCCCATTGACCCCCATTGCGCCCCATTGACTCCCATTGACCTCCATTGACTCCCATTGACCCCCATTGACTCCCCCCCATTGACCCCCATTGAC
Organism: Pezoporus wallicus; assembly: GCF_028554395.1. Classification (NCBI taxonomy): domain Eukaryota; kingdom Metazoa; phylum Chordata; class Aves; order Psittaciformes; family Psittacidae; genus Pezoporus; species Pezoporus wallicus. The sequence continues at coordinate 7,509 of NW_026642006.1, forward strand.
CCCCATTGACCCCCATTGCGCCCCATTGACCCCCATTGACCCCCATTGACTCCCATTGACCCCCATTGACTCCCATTGACCCCCATTGACTCCCATTGACTCCCATTGACCCCCATTGACCCCCATTGACCCCCATTGACCCCCATTGACTCCCATTGACCCCCATTGACCCCCATTGCGCCCCATTGAGCCCCATTGACTCCCATTGAGCCCCATTGACCCCCCCTTGCCCCACTGCAGTTCTCGGAGGCGGAATGCGCGCGCCGGGCCCTAGAGCAGCTCAACGGCTTCGAGCTGGCCGGGCGCCCCATGCGTGTGGGGCAGGTCCACGAGGGCCCCGAGCTCGGCCTCCCCCTGCCCCTGCCTCTGCCCCCCGAGGGCCCCGACGAGCCCGAGCTGCTGGGGCCCAGCGGGAGGCTCCAGCTCATGGCCAAGCTGGCCGAGGGTGAGGCACTTGGGGGGCAGGAAATGGGGCGGGGGGGAATGTGGGGCAGGGAGGGGGTTGTGGGGCAGAAGGGGGTTATGGGGCAGGGTGGGGGGGTTATGGGGCTGTGGGGCAGGAAGGGGGCTATGGGGTGGAGTGGGGTGGTGATGGGGCTATGGGGCACTGGGATCTATGGGGCAGGGAGGGAGTGGTTATGGGGCTATGGGGCAGGAAGGGGGCTATGGGGCAGAGGGGAGTGTTGATGGGGCTGTGGGGCAGGAAGGGAAGGTTATGGGGCAGGGAGGGGTGGTGATGGGGCTATGGGGCAGAGGGATCTATGGGGCAGAGGGCGGTTGTTATGGGGCTATGG